>NC_092243.1:33457354-33584854 GCF_036320965.1 Panulirus ornatus | reverse complement strand
TCCTCGTTCCCTCCACCTCCGACACATATATCCTCTTGGTCAATCTTTCCTCACTCATTCTCTCCATGTGCCCAAACCATTTCAAAACACCCTCTTCTGCTCTCTCAACCACGCTCTTTTTATTTCCACACATCTCTCTTACCCTTACATTACTTACTCGATCAAACCACCTCACACCACACATTGTCCTCAAACATCTCATTTCCAGCACATCCATCCTCCTGCGCACCACTCTATCCATAGCCCACGCCTCGCAACCATACAACATTGTTGGAACCACTATTCCTTCAAACATACACATTTTTGCTTTCCGAGATAATGTTCTCGACTTCCACACATTCTTCAAGGCTCCCAGAATTTTCGCCCCCTCCCCCACCCTATGATCCACTTCCGCTTCCATGGTTCCATCCGCTGCCAGATCCACTCCCAGATATCTAAAACACTTCACTTCCTCCAGTTCTTCTCCATTCAAACTCACCTCCCAATTGACTTGACCCTCAACCCTACTGTACCTAATAACCTTGCTCTTATTCACATTTACTCTTAACTTTCTTCTCTCACACACTTTACCAAACTCAGTCACCAGCTTCTGCAGTTTCTCACATGAATCAGCCACCAGCGCTGTATCATCAGCGAACAACAACTGACTCACTTCCCAAGCTCTCTCATCCCCAACAGACTTCATACTTGCCCCCGAGATAGGGGAGAAAGAATACTTTCCATGTATTCCCTGCGTGTCGCAGAAGGCGACTAAAAAGAAAGGGAGCGGTAGCTGGAAATCCTCCCTCCCGTTTTCAATTTTCTAAAAGAGGGAATAGAGAAGGGAACAAGTAAGTATGTTTCCTCTAAGGCTCAGTCCTTTTTCCTTATCGTTACCTTGCTAAAGCGGGAAATGACGAATATATATATATATATATATATATATATATATATATATATATATATATATATATATATATATATATATTTTAATTTTCCAAAAGAAGGAACAGAAAATTGGGCCAGGTGAGGGTATTCCCTCAAAGGCCCAGTCCTCTGTTCTTAACGCTACCTCGCTAATGCGGGAAATGGCAAATAGTTTGAAAGAAAGAAAGATATATATATATATATATATATATATATATATATATATATATATATATATATATATATATATATATACATATATATATATGTATATTCCTGGGGATAGGGGAGAATGAATACTTCCCACGTATTCCCTGCGTGTCGTAGAAGGTGAATAAAAGGGGAGGGTGCGGGGGGCTGGAAATCCTCCCCTCTTGTTTTTCTTTTTTAATTTTTCCAAAAGAAGGAACAGAGAAGGGGGCCAGGTGAGGATATTCCCTCAGAGGACCAGTCCTCTGTTCTTAACGCTACCTTCCTAATGCGGGAAATGGCGAATAGTTTGAAAGAAAGAAAGAATATATATATATTCTTGCAGGGAAAAATGCAATTGAGTGGGAGATGTATAAAAGAAAGAGACAGGAGGTCAAGAGAAAGGTGCAAGAGGTGAAAAAGAAGGCAAATGAGAGTTGGGGTGAGAGAGTATCATTAAATTTTAGGGAGAATAAAAAGATGTTCTGGAAGGAGGTAAATAAAGTGCGTAAGACAAGGGAGCAAATGGGAACTTCAGTGAAGGGCGCAAATGGGGAGGTGATAACAAGTAGTGGTGATGTGAGAAGGAGATGGAGTGAGTATTTTGAAGGTTTGTTGAATGTGTTTGATGACAGAGTGGCAGATATAGGGGTTTTGGTTGAGGTGGTGTGCAAAGTGAGAGGGTTAGGGAAAATGATTTGGTAAACAGAGAAGAGGTAGTAAAAGCTTTGCGGAATATGAAAGCCGGCAAGACAGCAGGTTTGGATGGTATTGCAGTGGAATTTATTAAAAAAGGGGGTGACTGTATTATTGACTGGTTGGTAAGGTTATTTAATGCATGTATGACTCATGGTGAGGTGCCTGAGGATTGGCGGAATGCGTGCATAGTGCCATTGTACAAAGGCAAAGGGGATAAGAGTGACTGCTCAAATTACGGAGGTATAAGTTTGTTGAGTATTCCTGGTAAATTATATGGGAGGGTATTGATTGAGAGGGTGAAGGCATGTACAGAGCATCAGACAGGGGAAGAGCAGTGTGGTTTCAGAAGTGGTAGAGGATGTGTGGATCAGGTGTTTGCTTTGAAGAATGTATGTGAGAAATACTTAGAAAAGCAAATGGATTTGTATGTAGCATTTATGGATCTGGAGAAGGCATATGATAGAGTTGATAAAGATGCTCTGTGGAAGGTATTAAGAATATATGGTGTGGGAGGCAAGTTCTTAGAAGCAGTGAAAAGTTTTTATCGAGGATGTAAGGCATGTGTACGTGTAGGAAGAGAGGAAAGTGATTGGTTCTCAGTGAATGTAGGTTTGCGGCAGGGGTGTGTGATGTCTCCATGGTTGGTTAATTTGTTTATGGATGGGGTTGTTAGGGAGGTGAATGCAAGAGTTTTGGAAAGAGGGGCAAGTATGAAGTCTGTTGGGTATGAGAGAGCTTGGGAAGTGAGTCAGTTGTTGTTCGCTGATGATACAGCGCTGGTGGCTGACTCATGTGAGAAACTGCAGAAGCTGGTGACTAAGTTTGGTAAAGTGTGTGAAAGAAGAAAGTTAAGAGTAAATGTGAATAAGAGCAAGGTTATTAGGTACAGTAGGGTTGAGGGTCAAGTCAATTGGGAGGTAAGTTTGAATGGAGCAAAACTGGAGGAAGTAAAGTGTTTTAGATATCTGGGAGTGGATCTGGCAGCGGATGGAACCATGGAAGCGGAAGTGGATCATAGGGTGGGGGAGGGGGCGAAAATCCTGGGAGCCTTGAAGAATGTGTGGAAGTCGAGAACATTATCTCGGAAAGCAAAAATGGGTATGTTTGAAGGAATAGTGGTTCCAATAATGTTGTATGGTTGCGAGGCGTGGGCTATGGATAGAGTTGTGCGCAGGAGGATGGATGTGCTGGAAATGAGATGTTTGAGGACAATATGTGGTGTGAGGTGGTTTGATCGAGTAAGTAACGTAAGGGTAAGAGAGATGTGTGGAAATAAAAAGAGCGTGGTTGAGAGAGCAGAAGAGGGTGTTTTGAAATGGTTTGGGCACATGGAGAGAAAGAGTGAGGAAAGATTGACCAAGAGGATATATGTGTCGGAGGTGGAGGGAACGAGGAGAAGTAGGAGACCAAATTGGAGGTGGAAAGATGGAGTGAAAAAGATTTTGTGTGATCGGGGCCTGAACATGCAGGAGGGTGAAAGGAGGGCAAGGAATAGAGTGAATTGGATCGATGTGGTATACCGGGGTTGACGTGCTGTCAGTGGATTGAATCAGGGCATGTGAAGCGTCTGGGGTAAACCATGGAAAGCTGTGTAGGTATGTATATTTGCGTGTGTGGACGTATGTATATACATGTGTATGGGGGTGGGTTGGGCCATTTCTTTCGTATGTTTCCTTGCGCTACCTCGCAAACGCGGGAGACAGCGACAAAGCAAAAAAGAAAAAAAAAAAAAAAAAATATATATATATATATATATATATATATATATATATATATATATATATATATATCACATGTTTACCAAATGGCGTCCTAGCTTCGTCTCTTCGATGTATATCAACTGACTGTTATATTTCTCTCTTGTGTCTCCCCTGATGATGTGATTATTACACGAAAGTGCACTTGGGAACTTTTCGTGTTTCATTTTCCCCGTGGACTCATAGGAATATCTTGATCACGCGCAAAATTGTGATCCTTTCCAATATATATATATATATATATATATATATATATATATATATATATATATATATATATATATATATATATATACATTTATTTTGCTTTGTCGCTGTCTCCCGCGTTAGCGAGGTAGCACAAGGAAACAGACAAAAGAATGGCCCAACCCACCCACATACACATGTATATACATACACGTCCACACACGCAAATATACATACCTATACATCTCAATGTATACATATATATACACACACAGACGTATACATATATACACGTACATAATTCATACTGTCTGCCTTTATCTATTCCCATCGCCACCTCGCCATACATGGAATAACAACCTCCTCCACCCTCATGTGTGCGAGGTAGCGCTAGGAAAAGACAACAAAAGGCCCCATTCGTTCACACTCAGTCTCTAGCTGTCATGTAATAATGCACCGAAACCACAGCTCCCTTTCCACATCCAGGCCCCACAGAACTTACCATGGTTTACCCCAGACGCTTCACATGCCCTGGTTCAATCCATTGACAGCACGCCGACCCCGGTATACCACACCGTTCCAATTCACTCTATTCCTTGTACGCCTTTCACCCTCCTGCATGTTCAGGCCCCGATCACTCAAAATCCCCTTCACTCCATCCTTCCAACTCCAATTTGGTCTCCCACCTCTCCTCGTTTCCTCCACCTCTGACACATATATCCTCTTGGTCAACCTCTCCTCACTCATTCTCTCCATGCGACCAAACCATTTCAAAACACCCTCTTCTGCCCTCTCAACCACACTCTTTTTATTACCACACATCTCTCTTACCCTTACATTACTTACTCGATCAAACCACACCACATCTTGTCCTCAAACATCTCATTTCCAGCACATCCACCCTCCTGCGCACAACTCTAGCCATAGCCCACGCCTCGCAGCCATACAACATTTTTGCTTTCCGAGATAATGTTCTCGACTTCCAAACATTCTTCAAGGCTCTCAGAATTTTGGCCCCCCTCCCCCACCCTATGACTCACCTCCGCTTCCTTGTTTCCATCCGCTGCCAGATCTACTCCCAGGTATCCAAAACACTCCACCTCCTCCAGTTTTTCTCCATTATACATTTTTATATATATCTATATATTTCTTTTTTTCCGTACATACTCGCCATTTCCAGAGTTAGCGATGTAGTGCCAAGAACAGAGAACTAAGCCTTAAGAGGGAATATCCTCATTTGACCCCCATCTCTGTTCCTTCTTGTGCAAAATCATAAAATGGAAGGGGAGGATTTCTATCCCCAGCTCCCTCCCCTTTCAGTCGCCTTCAAAGACACGCAGGGAATACGTAAGAAGAATTCTTTTTCCCCTATCACACACACACACACACACACACACACACACACACACACATACACACACACATGTGTGTGTGTGCATGTGTGTGTGTGATTACTATTCGTGTTTCAGGGTTAGAGAGCTTTACACTCGTGTTGTTCCGTCTTATAACCTAGTATGTATGCATCATATATCTACACCTATGTAAGTTACTCACACACACACACACACACACAAACACACACACACACACACACACATACTAGTTTATGCCACATTGTGTTTGTGTGTGTGTGTGTGTGTGTGTGTGTGTGTGTGATATATATAGAGAGAGAGAGAGAGAGAGAGAGAGAGAGAGAGAGAGAGAGAGAGAGAGAGAGAGAGATTCTACGTGCGTGTGTGTATCTACCTATCAGTAATTGCAAGAAGAGAGTTATTCACTTATTTCATTCCCCACGACTCTCTTTACTACTGAGGAATTTCTTTGCATCTTTTCTAATAATCTAACTGTTTTGATTCCTATTGTAGCCTTTGGTTATACTATCATGACAGCTTTCGGAGAAATGTTTTTTGTCTACGTCTTCAATGTGAATAAAAATTTAAACGTTTTGATCAGGTCACCCCTCACTCTTTTCTCTTCCATGATGGGTGAATTTCAGGGCTCTAGCCTTTCGCTTTAACTCGGCTTTCTTAATTCAACTGATCATCTTTGTTGCCCGCCTTGGTCCTTCTTTATTAGTTCTTTGTGCCTTTTTCAGTGCGACAGCCGTATTTGAAAATATTATTCTAGTTTTGTCCTAATGTAGGATGTGAACAGCTCGCTAACTATTTCTTTATCCATGTAGTACGTATATGTTCTCATATTTGCCATTGTAGAGCTCTTGTTACAATTTAGGGAAATTTTGGGCCTTATGCAGGATGTGAATAGCTTGATGAATATTTCCTTATTCCTGAAACTTGGACTCTAGCGACAGGCAAATGAAAATGTCGACCCCCAAGTCTCTAACACACAGATTCCTGCAGCTCCTAACCTGTTAGATAATATTCATATTGAGGCCATTTCTTTCCTTTCTTTTTCGATGTGACTCATTCCCATCACTTTATATTCACTGGGACCAGATTTCATCAAGCATCCATCAGACCAACTTTAAAACTGTATGAGTCCCTCTGCAGGTTGATACCATGCTCATCTTTATTTAACTCATTCATCAAATTGGCAACAGTCTACAGCATATAATACACATTTCTAGTCCCTTTCTGAAGTCGTTACCATACATCTAAGAGTATGAAACGCAAGACAGAACCTTGTGGCACGTCGCTGGTGACTTCATTCCGAGAAGGTTCCCCTGACGTGGTTCTTCTGTCTCCTTGCACTAAGATAATCATTTGTCCTTCGACAGACCTTCCCTCTTACTCTTTCATTAAGATCCAACTTCTTTACAGCTTTCTGGCAGGCTAGATACAGACAATCCTCCCACCTTTCCCTTTTGCTTCAAACGGAGCTCACTTTCTCATAGAAATTTAATGGGTTCGTTACGCATGACCTACCCATAAAACACTAGTTTCTCCTCTGCAAGAAACCACCCAATTACTTTCTATTTATGTCTTTCCTATTACCATGTAGACCACATTCGTCAGGGAGACTGTTCGAAAGTTCAATACCTGCTTTCGATGTCCTTTACCATAAATAACTATAACGCTAGTCCTCTTCCACCGCTTTGACATTTACATTTTTCTCGTAACATCTTGAGCAACATTTCAGTTGGCGTGTAAAATTTATATAGGTCAAGATTCGTAGGAATTTTGTTTATGTCCTCTCTTGATACTTTAATGCATTCCAAGACCTCCTCTCCATTCTAGGTAACTAGCATCGGGACTACTATCTTTCTCACCGAGAAATCGCTTTTAAACCTGCCATTTAAGTCCTTAGGAATCCTTACATCAACCTCTATAACTCCTCCCTTTGTATCCCTAAGGCTGATTTTTCAGTAGGGTCAGACAATTTACTTCTAAAGAATTTATAGAAATATTTTGGATTATCTCCTACTTTTTCCACACTATTCTTTTCAAAGTTTCTCTGTTCCTCTTTTCTTATCGTACTAATAAATTCATTGCTCTCTCATTTGCTGGTTTGCTGGGGTAAATCGCAATGCGTCTTCGCTTTTCGATATCTCCTTCTGTAGTTAAAGCTCAAGGTTCCTATGTTTCTACTCCTTCCTTGTTAATTTCTCGGATGCCTCTACCACAATGTCCTGGTTCCTGGCAACTAAACTCCATTGCCCAGTTAATCTTACCATAGAAATTATTGAGTTATGTGTAGTTTCCACGATATCTCTTCCTGTTTATGGTCCCATCTCTGATTTCTTGTACGTCCTCGTGTACCACATAAGCAAACTCCAGCATCATATGATCAGTTTTTGCAATTAGTGAATACATGCAACTATGTATGAACGAAGATCTAGCAATGATAGCGTATCAGTCCGTCTCATCCTAAAGTATTTGTTGATATGCTGGTCTAGGAAATTCTGATCAGGAGAACTTGTGTCTTTATAACTCCCCATCTTCATCAGATTCCAACTTCCCCCAAAAAGGATTTCTTTATATCTGAAATCCCCCTTATTAGTACTTTAATTACCTATTTGTATCGTAATTCGATATTGTGAACTTTGATGAATCATAAAGTGGGACAGATGCTGCAACAAACCAACGAACATGTTCTTTTCCTCGCACTGAAACACCAACGAGGAGAAATCCATCACGACTAACACAGGTCCTGTCTCCCGCTCTACGGTTTACCTTCCCTTTTGGGAAAGATAAAATCCTTAGATAAGAGCATCGAAGTGCATTAATGAGAGGAGATCCGAGACGGTAATTAAGTCATTAGGCTTAGTAGAGTGTGCCGCGGCTGAAGCCACTTAGAGCCGCTCCGTCATCAGTGTCTTCATTTTGATCTCGCTGTCATTTGTTCTCCTCCCGAAACTGTCCTCCTTAAACTTCTCATTGTTTAGCCTAATTGTCATTAAGCTGTTCCTGTGTTTGTTTTTTGGTATTGTTGGTAACATAGTTATTGTGAAATCTTTTTTTTCATCTATTTTACGACATATCTACTTTTCCCATCCTTACCTACATCTCCATCTTTCTTTTAAGCTTTCCATCCGTTCATACTGTCCTTACATCAGTCAAAGGGAACCTGGCTCTCGTGGGGGCCGTGTGGGATAACGAGCCCAACCCCCTAGGCCCAGTGCTTAGGTCCCTCATCACCGGCGGGCCGCCCTTGAGCGCAGGGCCCGGACCTCCTGAGATGTAGGGAGGTTTAATCTCAAACAACTTTACGTCCGTATCATCTACATCACTATGTACAGTATCTGAAAAGTACATTAACCTAGTTACTTACTGTTATGCTTGCAAGTTCATAAGTGTCCACAGATTTCACGTAATCATTCCTCTGTATGTCAAGATGTCATCACCAAACTCCGCCCCGATATCAGAGTGGATACGACACGCACCAGTTGGTTTCAGCGTTATAAAAGTTTCCCCAATAACCGTTTTATAGACAGCCGGTAGAGTGCCCCGCCTCGCTGTTATGGAGGTGCTGGCGGCGCTGGTGGGTGTAGGGTAGTGGTGGTAGTGGTGAGAAAGGTAAGGTCGTGGTGATGTTAAGGCGCTGGCGGTGGCGCTTGGATGGTGATGGTGGTAGTGATGTTACGGTGGTAATGGTGGTGACGTTGGTGGTGATGCTAGGCGGTGGTGGTGGTGACGTTAAGGTGATAAAAGTGGTGGTAGGTGACTTCCCCTGGCCTCTCCTCTTACCTCCCCTGACCTCTGTCGCAGGTGGACGTGCTCCTCCTTAGTTCCCAGTTCACTGTTGTGATACGAAGAATGGCGCTTGCTGCACGGTCTAGCTGTCCTGGCGGTAACAGGGACTTGCTCATTAAGGAAGAAGGGAAGTTCATTTCTTGTTTGTTCTGCGTTTTGTTAGGAAAATACATTAAGAAATTAGAATGTGAGGCATGAGAGAAACTATGTTAACCTTGAGGCAAAGCTTTCCTCTATTCAAAGGAAGTCCGAGAACCTCTCCTCTTCATCCACCGATACGTTTTTCTGGCTTTTACGTATGGGAATTGCTGACAACTTCTGTCGCTCTACCTATCCTTCACTTTTCCGTTCTGACGGTACTATAGCTGTCTCTCCCGTAGACAAAGCATCTCTCTTTAGTTCTCATTTTTCCTCTAACTCCATCATGGACGACTCTAACATTCCTTCACTCAATAATGCTCCTCTTACTTCCCCTATGTCTCTTTCCTTAGTCTCTTTTAGAGCTCCCTGAAAAGCGTTGTCTCTGTGGAAATAACTAAAGCTTATAGTTGTGCTGATATCCAACCCCGTGTACTGAAAGTGTGCCTCGGAACTCGCACCTGTGCTTGCCCGTTTGTTCCGTTTCTGATTCAAAACCATAACTTTTCCCTCTTCTTGAAAGCATGCATTGATACATCCCATCCCTATAAAGGGTGTCCCGTTGCTTTAACATCTACCATTCGTAAAGGCTTTGAATCCCTCCTCAATCCCCATACCTTGAGACATCTTGAATCTCACAGTCATCTCTCTGATCACCAGTATGTCTTCCATAAGGCGAGATTCACTGGTAAACGCCTTTCCTGTCTTACTAATGTCTGGTCATCATCCCTGAAAGATTTCGGGGAGTCCTCTGTAGTTGCCGTTGACATATCCAAAGGTTTTGACAGGGTGTGGCATTGGAGTCTCATCTAAGTTCCCATCTTTTGGCTTCTCTCTTCACTTTGCTGCCTCATATCTAGCTTTCTCTTTGGTCGATCTAAGTCTCTAACTATTGGTGGATCAGCCTCCCTCCTTTCTCCACGACAAGCGGTGTCCCTCAAGGACTTGTTCTGTCTCCTAAATTTTTTATCCTTTTTATCAACGATATCCTTTCTTCCTGTAGGAAAGAGAGCCGTAGGAAGTTACGGTTATATCGTGATTGTTGCCCAGATATGATGTAAATCCCTGTACCCGTAGCAGAATGCTGGGGTTACACAGTAGAACTGAGGCTTTCTACAGGGAGGAGAAAAACTTCCTTTGTATAGATTTCTGGGATTATTTTAGCCTATCTCGGCAGAATATTAGATGAGAGTATTAAGCTTTCTTCAACAGCCATAAATTAGTAAGGTAATTGGAACATAGGAAAACCGAAAGATGGATTTCAGAGTGAGAGGAAATAAGACAGGATAGGTAAACTACAGGTCAGATATCTGACGTAAGAGAGGAACACAGAAGGTAGGTAACACTACGGAATCGAAAATTTAGTGGTCAGTTCTCAAATAATAAAGGCCATTCACAGGTAGCGACGGAGCAAGTGACGATGGGAATACATGACGGGATGAGTTAGCTAGCTCCGCCGTTTGAGAACGAGGCAGGTCGAAGAAAAGGCAAAGTAAAGCAGAATGAGGTCCATTCTCAAGTGGGAGCGGGGAGCAAGGATGAGTTTAAGTCTTGGATATGGATTTTACTCATGTAGACGGGCTCCCAACTCCTACATCTGCATATATACATACCAACGAAAAAGTCTGTCTTGTAAAAGAATATTCCATGTTAACGCATGGAGTATACACAACAAATTTTCGGAGTCAGAGACGACTATATGAAAAGGAAATTACATAATTGGTATTACGGAATCTTGGCTAGATATTAAAAGTAGAGATATCCTCGCCGAATACGCCATTTTTTGATACAATATATTCAAAAGAGATAGGGGAAATAAAGTAGGCGGTGGTGTCTTGCACTTTGTGAAATCTTATTTAAATCCTCAGCTGAAAAATGATGCTGTTAACAAAACTGATTTCGTTTTTGTAGAAATCAAGATGATTATGGAAAAAAATTACTGTAGGTTTAGTTCATAGGGTCCCAGCACAGACACCAGAGGTAGACGAACGTCTGTATGATCAGATAACAGTTATTTGCGATGAAAACAATTCCATCATTGTAGGAAACTTTAACATAACATACTGAGTGAGGGCTATACTTAAATCTGCTTGATAGTGCTCTGATACAATTAGATGATAAACTACGCGCGACAAGAGTATATCATATCTACTTATGATTACAAATGATGATTTCTTTACAATGTTGAAGTTGGAGAAACGTTTGGTACAAGTGATCACTGGCGAATTACTTTTGAGTGAAATCTAATTGTTGCCTGTAATGCATGTCACGAAAAAAAATGTCAAATTTTGGACTTGCAAATCTTAAAGTTCTGATTGCTCTTGACAGGCAAACTTCGTATATCATAAATGAACGATATGGACTTAGCTGGAGAGAGCTTCAGTAAAACGTTCAAAGCAGTGGAGGAACATTTGTACCAACGCGTACCAGACGGTCTTCTTCCAATGCGAAGCCAAAAGGATGGAATGATGATATAAAGGAGTGTCTGCTATCTAAGAAAGCAGCACAGGATAAGCTCAAAGAGACTAATAACCAGCTTGATAAAGCAAATCATGTAAGTCTGCAAAGAGAAACTGAATGACTTATACGTCAAAGTAGCCGTCAGTATGAAGCATATATTGCTGAAAATAGCAAATTAAATCCATTGGAGTTTTATGGATATGTTAGAAGCATGAGGATCATTATCCAGTCAGTTGGTCCACTGATAACTGAAAATGGTGATTTAGTTAACGACAACGCAGACATGGCAAAGATTTTAAAGGATTTTTCGCATCACTATTTACAGTTGAAGGTACAGCCCATGTCCCGAATACAGCTCCAATGCTAAGAGAGGAAAACCTACTGCCAGGTATGGACATAAGAGTTGAGGATATGGTATAAGCACTAAATGAAATGAAAATAAGTAAAGCAGCAAGGACAAATAAGTTTTATCCGAGGACATAGAAATTGTCGAAGACTGAGGTAACTAAACCCTTGGCTACTGTCTTCAGTAAGTCACTTGCTACGGGGAAAGTTCTAGAGGAATGGAAGCTTGCTAATGTAACACACATTTTCAAAAAAAGAAAGTAAAAAGATAACTATCTGGAAATTGTTGCCCAATCAGTTTAACGTCCGCAGTTCGTAAACTTATGGAAACCAGCTTTCGGGATAAGATTGTAAACCAATCAAGATGACTACCACTTGATAAATGACTCTCATCAGGGTATCATGAAAATAAAGCAGGTGATGTTATCTATCGAGACTTTGAAAATGCATTCGATGAAATTCCACATCAAAGGTTACTAACTAGAGTTATGTCCCACGGTTTAGATGGGGTTGTAATTCGGTGGTTAGGAAATTGATTAACTGGCCGTAAGAAAAAGAGTTGTGATTAATGGTCAAGTCTCAGAATGGTTAAACACAACAAGTGGTGTACCACAAGGTTCAGTCTTGGGACCGGTTACCTTTCTCATGTATATTAACGACACTAATAACGGACTGCATTGTAAGATATCGAAATTCGCAGATGATACTTAATTGGAAGATAGTCTACAACAGAAATTGAACATCTGCGACTTCAGATGGACCTAGACAAACTGAAAGACTGGGTTCAAAGGTGGCAGATGAATTGCGATATAAATGAGTGCAAATATATACATGGTAGTAAATATGCAAAGGCAAGCTACAGTATGAATTCTGCTGCAGTGCAAAGGATAAATGAAGTAAAAGACTTAGTTGTAATAGTTTATGGTGATCTAAAGTAAATTGTGCACAGAAATTGTTAAAAAGCTAACAAAACTACTCGATCTATATATAAGGCTATCGAATTAAAGTCCAAGGAAATTGTGGTGACTCGTTACAAGTCACTCGTGCGTCCTCATCTTGAATATTGTGTTCAGTTTGGTCACCCTACTTGAAGAAAGACATAGACAGAAAGGAGAGAATACAGACATGGGCTACCAAGATGATTCCTGGACTGAGATATAAACCCTGTGAGAGCCGACTCAGCGATTTAAATCTATTTAGTTTAGAAAAGAGAAGGTTAAGGGCTGGTCGATACAGTCATTCAAAATTAACAAAGGCTTCGATAATCTAGTTCTAAAGACTTATATACGAATAGATTGGTCTGAATTCACTCGTAGTAATGGTTAGAGACTCGTGGGCAAATGTTTTACCTCAAATGAGGCGAAGCAACTTTTTCTTCAGCAGAATCTTTGATATATGGAATGATTTACCAATCATAGGGCTCGAAAGTAGTAACTACGATACGTGTGAGATACGTGATAGATATTTCGCATCAAATCCACGACTGACATTATCTACACCTCCATAGCTACATGAAAAGTCTACAGTATTCTTCAGTTCTTAATATGTGCGTATACCTACTCTTACCAAACTGATCTACGATTATCATATCTCTCCCAGTATCACAAACATCCTCGAAGGGACCCAGTGGTCTGTTTTTACTTAAATTCCTTTGTATTCCTATGTATGATGCTGACAGAGTTTTGGCTACCATACTAGGGTAAAGATGGTAGTGATGATGTTTCTAAGATGTTGGTGATTATGATATGGTGATGGTGGTGGTGATTTTTGGGTTGAAGTGGTGTTGGTGGTAGGTTCTGGTGGCATGAATACTTAAAGGCGGCTCACGAGAGTAGTGACCAAAATGATACCATTAGAATAGAAAGACGAAGGACAGATAAGGATTGTTGCAGACATAATACCTGGAGACAAGGCTCTTCATCTCAAACTAGCTGATAGAGAGATGGTGATGAACACATTCCACACAAAGAGCATACAAGGAGCACTCTCACTTGTGAAATCACAAAGTCACACATGGATGGCTAGAAGTCAGGTTATAAAGAGGGACTCAGCGAGCACCATACAGCAGTTCTCACTCAGCTGCTCGCAGATCATACCTATTCATGCTGGTTAGTTCCACACAACAATGTCTGTACAGAGTCTCCACCAGACCCATCCATGTAGGCTAGTTCATTCTAAACAAAGTCCTGCCCACTCAGCTTTCCTCCTGAACCAGGCCTACCCACGCAGGCTCATATACTCCATACTACAAGTCTTCCCAATAAAGGAACTATTTTTGTACTTATCTCTCAAATCGAAGGTCCCACAACTGATCCCATCACCAGGGACATACTCCTCTCCACATTTCTGGTAGCAGCACCAGGATGAGATGAGACATTTAACTGCGACAGTGTTGTTGTTGTTGTTGTTGTTGTTGTTGCTGATACAAGGCAGCGGTTGTGTTGGTAAGGCTGCTGCTGATGATACGAGGGTGATAGGGAGAGGATGATGCTAGGTTGATATGGTGGAGGCGTTGGTGATGACGATAATGCTTTTTAGTGATGGTGGTGGTGATGATGTAGCTAAGATGGCGGAGACGGTGAGGCTAAGGTGGTGGTGGTGGTCACTGGTGTTGATAGAGGCCTTGGTTATGAAGTTAGTGGTGGTGGAAACGAATGTGGTGGTGATGTTAAGGGCGGTGACTTTATTGGTGGTGATGTGGAGGTGGTGGTGATGGCAAGTGTGGTGGTGGTGGTAAATGTGATCGTAGTGATGCTAATTTGGTGGTGATACTGGTAGTGTGGTGCAGGTATTGATGATGGTGCTAGAGAGGTTGGTGGTGTTGATGGTGGCAGTAGTGTCGTGTGGTGATGGAGGGCGGTGCCCGGGTGGTGACACTATATGTTTTTTTTCTCTCGTAGAACGGCAAATATTTTTACCCTTTTCCCTAGCCTTAGGCGGCGGTGAAAAAGAAAATATAGAGCACACAAAAAGTCCAGGACCCGGGCTACGGCGATTGAATTATTATATAACAAATAACGAAGTGAGTGACAAACAAAGGTAAAGTAAGGATCTTTCTGAAATACATGGGACGAAATGTTATCATGAATGGCAGGTATTAAATCTGATGATGAAGAAAAGACTTCTTTTGTTTCGTATTAACGCATTAACAACAGGAACAAAGTAACAACATGATCTATATGTATGTATGTATATATATATATATATATATATATATATATATATATATATATATATATATATATACATATACATATGAATATATTTCTTTCTTTTCTTTCAAACTATTCGCCTATTCCCGCATTAGCAAGGTAGCGTTAAGAACAGAGGACTGGGCCTCTGAGGGACTATCCTCACCTGGCCCCCTTCTCTGTTCCTTCTTTTGGAAAATAAAAAAAAAAAAACAAGAGGGGAGGATTTCCCTCCCCTTTTAGTCGCCTTCTACGACACGCAGGGAATACGTGGGAAGTATTCTTTCTCCCCTATCCCCAGGGATAGATGATATATATACATACATATATATATATATATATATATATATATATATATATATATATATATATATATATATATATATATATATATATATATATGTGTGTGTGTGTGTGTGTGGATCAGGTGTTTGCTTTGAATAATGTATGTGAGAAATATTTAGAAAAGCAAATGGATTTGTATGTAGCATTTGTGGATCTGGAGAAGGCATATGATAGAGTTGATAGAGATGCTCTGTGGAAGGTATTAAGAATATATGGTGTGGGAGGCAAGTTGTTAGAAGCAGTGAAAAGTTTTTATCGAGGATGTAAGGCATGTGTACGTGTAGGAAGAGAGGAAAGTGATTGGTTCTCAGTGAATGTAGGTTTGCGGCAGGGGTGTGTGATGTCTCCATGGTTGTTTAATTTGTTTATGGATGGGGTTGTTAGGGAGGTGAATGCAAGACTTTTGGAAAGAGGGGCAAGTATGAAGTCTGTTGGGGATGAGAGAGCTTGGGAAGTGAGTCAGTTGTTGTTCGCTGATGATACAGCGCTGGTGGCT
Source organism: Panulirus ornatus (assembly GCF_036320965.1). Classification (NCBI taxonomy): domain Eukaryota; kingdom Metazoa; phylum Arthropoda; class Malacostraca; order Decapoda; family Palinuridae; genus Panulirus; species Panulirus ornatus. Next base: position 33,568,989 of record NC_092243.1, on the reverse strand, counting down.
GATTCATGTGAGAAACTGCAGAAGCTGGTGACTAGGTTTGGTAAAGTGTGTGAAAGAAGAAAGTTAAGAGTAAATGTGAATAAGAGCAAGGTTATTAGGTACAGTAAGGTTGAGGGTCAAGTCAATTGGGAGGTGAGTTTGAATGGAGAAAAACTGGAAGAGAAGTGTTTTAGATATCTGGGAGTGGATCTGGCAGCGGATGGAACCATGGAAGCGGAAGTGGATCAGAGGGTGGGGGAGGGGGCGAAAATTCTGGGAGCCTTGAAGAATGTGTGGAAGTCGAGAACATTATCTCGCAAAGCAAAAATGAGTATGTTTGAAGGAATAGTGGTTCCAACAATGTTGTATGGTTGCGAGGCGTGGGCTATGGATAGAGTTGTGCGCAGGAGGATGGATGTGCTGGAAATGAGATGTTTGAGGACAATGTGTGGTGTGAGGTGGTTTGATCGAGTAAGTAACGTAAGGGTAAGAGAGATGTGTGGAAATAAAAAGAGCGTGGTTGAGAGAGCAAAGAGGGTGTTTTGAAATGGTTTGGGCACATGGACAGAATGAGTGAGGAAAGATTGACCAAGAGGATATATGTGTCGGAGGTGGAGGGAACGAGGAGAAGAGGGAGACCAAATTGGAGGTGGAAAGATGGAGTGAAAAAGATTTTGTGTGATCGGGGCCTGAACATGCAGGAGGGTGAAAGGAGGGCAAGGAATAGAGTGAATTGGAGTGATGTTGTATACCGGGGTTGACGTGCTGTCATTGGATTAAAGCGGGGCATGTGAAGCGTCTGGGGTAAACCATGGAAAGCTGTGAAGGTATGTATATTTTGCGTGTGTGGACGTATGTATATACATGTGTATGGGGGTGGGTTGGGCCATTTCTTTCGTCTGTTTCCTTGCGCTACCTCGCAAACGCGGGAGACAGCGACAAAGCAAGAAAAAAAAAAAAAAAAAAAATATATATATATATATATATATATATATATATATATATATATATATATATATATATATATATATATAAAGCGAGATATACATAACTATACGTATGTAAGTAGGAGAGATGGCCAGAGAGCGTTATTGGATTACGTGTTAATTGACAGGCGCGCGAAAGAGAGACTTTTGGATGTTAATGTGCTGAGAGGTGCAACTGGAGGGATGTCTGATCATTATCTTGTGGAGGCTAAGGTGAAGATTTGTAGGGGTTTTCAGAAAAGAAGAGTGAATGTTGGGATGAAGAGGGTGGTGAGAGTAAGTGAGCTTGGGAAGGAAACTTGTGTGAGGAAGTACCAGGAGAGACTGAGTACAGAACGGAAAAAGGTGAGAACAATGGAAGTGAGGGGAATGGGGGAGGAATGGGATGTATTTAGGGAATCAGTTATGGAGTGCGCAAAAGATGCTTATGGCATGAGAAGCGTGGGAGGTGGGTTGATTAGAAACAGTAGTGAGTGGTGGGATGAAGAAGTAAGATTATTAGTGAAAGAGAAGAGAGAGGCATTTGGACGATTTTTTGCAGGGAAAAAATGCAATTGAGTGGGAGATGTATAAAAGAAAGAGACAGGAGGTCAAGAGATAGGTGCAAGAGGTGAAAAAGAGGGCAAATGAGAGTTGGGGTGAGAGAGTATCATTAAATTTCAGGGAGAATAAAAAGATGTTCTGGAAGGAGGTATATAAAGTGCGTAAGACAAGGGAGCAAATGGGAACTTCAGTGAAGGGCGCAAATGGGGAGGTGATAACAAGTAGTGGTGATGTGAGAAAGAGAAGGAGTGAGTATTTTGAAGGTTTGTTGAATGTGTTTGATGAGAGAGTGGCAGATATAGGGTGCTTTGGTCGAGGTGGTGTGCAAAGTGAGAGGGTTAGGGAAAATGATTTGGTAAACAGAGAAGAGGTAGTAAAAGATTTGCGGAAGATGAAAGCCGGCAAGGCAGCAGGTTTGGATGGTATTGCAGTGGAATCTATTAAAAAGGGGGGTGACTGTATTGTTGACTGGTTAGTAAGGTTATTTAATGTATGTATGCCTCATGGTGAGGTGCCTGAGGATTGGCGGAATGCGTGCATAGTGCCATTGCACAAAGGCAAAGGGGATAAGAGTCAGTGCTCAAATTACAGAGGTATAACTTTGTTGAGTATTCCTGGTAAATTACATGGGAGGGTATTGATTGAGAGGGTGAAGGCATGTACAGAGTATCAGATTGGGGAAGAGCAGTTTGGTTTCAGAAGTGGTAGAGGATGTGTGGACCAGGTGTTTGCTTTGAAGAATGTATGTGAGAATTACTTAGAAAAGCAAATGGATTTGTATGTAGCACTTATGGATCTGGAGAAGGCATATGATAGAGTTGATAGAGATGCTCTGTGGAAGGTATTAAGAATATATGGTGTGGGTGGCAAGTTGTTAGAAGCAGTGAAGAGTTTTTATCGAGGATGTAAGGCATGTGTACGTGTAGGAAGAGAGGAAAGTGATTGGTTCTCAGTGAATGTAGGTTTGGGGAAGGGGTGTGTGATGTCTTCATGGTTGTTTAATTTGTTTATGGATGGGGTTGTTAGGGAGGTGAATGCAAGAGTTTTGGAAAGAGGGGCAAGTATGAAGTCTATTGTGGATGAGAGAGCTTGGGAAGTGAGTCAGTTGTTGTTCGCTGATGATACAGCGGTCGTGTCTGATTCATGTGAGAAACTGCAGAAGCTGGTGACTAGGTTTGGTAAAGTGTGTGAAAGAAGAAAGTTAAGAGTAAATGTGAATAAGAGCAAGGTTATTAGGTACAGTAGGGTTGAGGGTCAGGTCAATTGGGAGGTAAGTTTGAATGGAGAAAAACTGGAGGAAGTAAAGTGTTTTAGATATCTGAGAGTGGATCTGGCAGCGGATGGAAACATGGAAGCGGAAGTGAATCATAGGGTGGGGGAGGGGGCGAAAATCCTGGGAACCTTCAAGAATGTTTGGAAGTCGAGAACATTATCTCGGAAAGCAAAAATGGGTATGTTTGAAGGAATAGTGGTTCCAACAATGTTGTATGGTTGCGAGGCGTGGGCTATGGATTGAGTTGAGCGCAGGAGGGTGGATGTGCTGGAAATGAGATGTTTGAGGACAATGTGTGGTGTGAGGTGGTTTGATCGAGTAAGTAATGTAAGGGTAAGAGAGATGCGTGGAAATAAAAAGAGCGTGGTTGAGAGAGCAGAAGAGGGTGTTTTGAAATGGTTTGGGCACATGGAGAGAATGAGTGAGGAAAGATTGACCAAGAGGATATATGTGTCGGAAGTGGAGGGAACGAGGAGAAGTGGGAGACCAAATTGGAGGTAGAAAGATGGAGTGAAAAAGATTTTGAGTGATCGGGGCTTGAACATGCAGGAGGGTGAAAGGCGGGCAAGGAATAGAGTGAATTGGATCGATGTGGTATACCGGGGTTGTCGTGCTGTTAGTGGATTGAATCAGGGCATGTGAAGCGTCTGGGGTAAACCATGGAAAGTTGTGTAGGGCCTGGATGTGGAAAGGGAGCTGTGATTTCGGGCATTATTGCATGACAGCTAGAGACTGAGTGTGAACGAATGGGGCCTTTGTTGTCTTTTCCTAGCGTTACCTCGCACACATGAGGGGGGAGGGGGATTGTATTCCTTGTGTGGCGAGTTGGCGATGGGAATGAATAAAGGCAGACAGTGTGAATTGTGTGCATGGGTATATATGCATGTGTCTGTGTGTGTATATATATGTGTACATTGAGATGTATAGGTATGTATATTTGCGTGTGTGGACGTGTATGTATATACATGTGTATGGGGGTGGGTTGGGCCATTTCTTTCGTGTGTTTCCTTGCGCTACCTCGCAAACGCGGGAGACAGCGACAAAGCAAAATGAATAATAAAAAAAAAAATAATATATATATATATATATATATATATATATATATATATATATATATATATATATATATCCCCGACTAAAAGGGACGGGAACGGGGGGCTGAAAACCCTCCCGCCCTTGTATTTTAACTTTCTAAAGGGGGAAACAAAAGGAGTCACGCGTGAAGTGTTCATCCTCCTCGAAGGCTCAGATTGGGGTGTCTAAATGTGTGTGGATGTAACCAAGATGAGAAAAAAGGAGAGATTGGTAGTATGGTTGAGGAAAGGAACCTGGATGATTTGGCTCCGAGTGAAAAGAAGCTCTAGGGTAAAGGGGAAGATTGATCTAGGAATGTCTTGGGAGTAAAGTCAGGGGTTAGTGAGAGGACAAGAGCAAGGGAAGGAGTAGCACTACTCCTGAAACAGGAGTGGTGGGAGTATGTGATAGAGTGTAAGAAAGTAAACTCTAGATTGATATGGGTAAAATTGAAAGTTGATGGAGAGAGATGGGTGATTATTGGTGCGTATGCACCTGGGCATGAGAAGAAAGACCATGAGAGGGATGTATTTTGGGAGCAGCTGAATGTGTTAGTAGTTTTCATGCACGAGACCGGGTTATAGTGATGGGTGATTTGAATGCAAAGGTGAGTAATGTGGCAGTTGAGGGAATAATTGGTGTACATGGGGTGTTCAGTGTTGTAAATGAAAATGGTGAAAAGCTTGTAGATTTATGTGCTGAAAAAGGACTGGTGATTGGGAATACCTGGTTTGAAAAGAGAGATATACATAAGTGTACGTATGTAATTAGGAGAGATTGCCAGAGAGCGTTATTGGATTATGTGTCAATTGATAAGCGCGCGAAAGAGAGACTTTTGGATGTTAATGTGCTGAGAGGTGCAACTGGAGGGATGTCTGATCATTATCATGTGGAGGTTTTCAAAAAAAAAAGAGAATGTTGCGGTGAAGAGAGTGGTTAGAGTAAGTGAGCTTGAGAAGGGGACTTGCGTGAGGAAGTACCAGGAGGGACTGAGTACAGAACAGAAAATGGTGAGAACAAAGGACGTAAGGGAAGTGGGGGATGAATGGGATGTATCTAGGGAAACAGTGATGAAGTGTGCAAAAGTTGCTTGTGGAATGAGAAGAGTGGGAGGTGAGCAGATTAGAAAGGGTAGTGAGTGGTGGGATGAAGAAGCAAGATTATCATTGAAAGAGAAGAGAGAGGCATTTGGACGATTTTTGCAGGGATATAATGCAAATGATTGGGAGATGTATGAAAGAAAGAGTCAGGAGGGCAGGAGAAAGGTGCAAGAGGTGAAAAAGAGGGCAAACGAGAGTTTGGGTGAGAGAGTATCATTAAATTTTAGAGAGAATAAAAAGATGTTTTGGAAGGAGGTAAATAAAGTGCATAAGACAAGGAAACAAATGGGAACTTCAGTGAAGGGCGCTAATGGGGAGGTGATAACAAGTAGTGGTGATGTGAGAAGGAGATGGAGTGAGTATTATGAAGGTTTGTTGAATGTGTTTGATGATAGAGTGGCAGATATAGGGTGTTTCGGTCGAAGTGGTGTGCAAAGTGAGAGGGTTAAAGAGAATGATTTGGTAAAAGAGAAGAGGTAGTAAAAGCTTTGCGGAAGATGAAAGCCGGCAAGGCAGTGGGTTTGGATGGTATTGCAGTGGAATTTATTAAAAAAGGGGGTGACTGTATTATTGACTGGTTGGTAAGGTTATTTGATGTATGTATGTATGACTCATGGTGAGGTGCCTGAGCATTGGAGGAATGCTTGCATAGTGCCAGTGTACAAAGGCAAAGCGGATAAAAGTCAGTGCTCAAATTAGAGGCATAAGTTTATTGAGTATTCCTGGGAAATTATATGGGAGGGTATTGATTGAGAGGGTGAAGGCATGTACAGAGCATCAGATTGGGGAAGAGCAGTGTGGTTTCAGAAGTGGTAGAGGATGTGTGGATCAGGTGTTTGCTTTGAAGAATGTTTGTGAGAAATACTTAGAAAAGCAAATGGATTTGTATGTAGCATTTATGGGTCTGGAGAGGGTATATGATAGAGTTAATAGAGAGGCTCTGGTGAAGGTATTAAGAATATATGGTGTGGGAGGCAAGTTGTTAGAAGCAGTGAAAAGTTCTTATCGAGGATGCAAGGCTTGTGTACGTATAGGAAGAGAGGAAAGTGATTGGTTCTCAGTGAATGTTGGTTTGCGGCAGGGGTGTGTGATGTTTCCTTGGTTGTTTGGTTTGTTTATGGATGGGGTTGTTAGGGAGGTGAATGCAAGAGTTTTGGAAAGAGGGGCAAGTATGCAGTCTGTTGTGGATGAGAGAGCTTGGGAAGTGAGTCAGTTGTTGTACGCTGATGATACAGCGCTGGTGGATGATTCGTGTGAGAAACTGCAGAAGCTGGTGACTGAGTTTGGTAAAGTGTGTGAAAGAAGAAACTTGAAAGTAAATGTCAATAAGAGCAAGGTTATTAGGTACAGTAGGGTTGAGGGACAAGTCAATTGGAAGGTAAGTTTGAATGGAGAAAAGCTGGAGGAATTGAAGTGTTTTAGATATCTGGGAGTGGATTTGGCAGCGGATGGAACCATGGAAGCGGAAGTGAATCATAGGGTGGGGGAGGGGGCGAAAGTTCTGGGAGCGTTGAAGAATGTGTGAAAGTCGATAACATTATCTCGGAAAGCAAAATTGGGTATGTTTGAAGGAATAGTGGTTCCAACAATGTTATCGGGTTGCGAGGCGTGGGCTAAAGATAGAGTTGTGCGGAGGAGGGTGGATGTGCTGGAAATGAAATGTTTGAGGACAATATGTGGTGTGAGGTGGTTTGATCGAGTAAGTAGTAATAGGGTAAGAGAGATGTGTCGTAATAAAAAGCAAAGTAATAAAAAGAAAATAATATATATATATATATATATATATATATATATATATATATATATATATATATATATATATATATATATATATATATGAAGAAGTAAGATTATTAGTGAAAGAGAAGAGAGAGGCATTTGGACGATTTTTGCAGGGAGAAAATGCAATTGAGTGGGAGATGTATAAAAGAAAGAGACAGGAGGTCAAGAGAAAGATGCAAGAGGTGAAAAAGAGGGTAAATGAGAGTTGAGGTGAGAGAGTATCATTAAATTTTAGGGAGAATAAAAAGATGTTCTGGAAGGAGGTAAATAAAGTGCGTAAGACAAGGGAGCAAATGGGAACTTCAGTGAAGGGCGCAAATGGGGAGGTGATAACAAGTAGTGGTGATGTGAGAAGGAGATGGAGTGAGTATTTTGAAGGTTTGTTGAATGTGTTTGATGATAGAGTGGCAGATATAGGGTGTTTTGGTCGAGGTGGTGTGCAAAGTGAGAGGGTTAGGGAAAATGATTTGCTAAGATTTGCGGAAGATGAAAGCCGGCAAGGCAGCAGGTTTGGATGGTATTGCAGTGGAATTTATTAAAAAAGGGGGTGACTGTATTATTGACTGGTTGGTAGGGTTATTTAATGTATGTATGACTCATGGTGAGGTGCCTGAGGATTGGCGGAATGCGTGCATAGTGCCATTGTACAAAGGCAAAGGGGATAAGAATGAGTGCTCAAATTACAGATGTATAAGTTTGTTGAGTATTCCTGGTAAATTATATGGGAGGGTATTGATTGAGAGGGTGAAGGCATGTACAGAGCATCAGATTGGGGAAGAGCAATGTGGTTTCAGAAGTGGTAGAGGATGTGTGGATCAGGTGCTTGCTTTGAAGAATGTATTTGAGAAATACTTAGAAAAGCAAATGGATTTCTATGTAGCATTTATGGATCTGGAGAAGACATATGATAGAGTTGATAGAGATGCTCTGTGGAAGGTATTAAGAATATATGGTGTGGGAGGCAAGTTGTTAGAAGCAGTGAAAAGTTTTTATCGAGCATGTAAGGCATGTGTACGTGTAGGAAGAGAGGAAAGTGATTGGTTCTCAGTGAATGTAGGTTTGCGGCGGGGGTGTGTGATGTCTCCATGGTTGTTTAATTTGTTTATGGATGGGGTTGTTAGGGATGTGAATGCAAGACTTTTGGAAAGAGGGGCAAGTATGAAGTCTGTTGTGGATGAGAGAGCTTGGGAAGTGAGTCAGTTGTTGTTCGCTGATGATACAGCGCTGGTGGCTGATTCATGTGAGAAACTGCAGAAGCTGGTGACTGAGTTTGGTAAAGTGTGTGAAAGAAGAAAGTTAAGAGTAAATGTGAATAAGAGCAAGGTTATTAGGTAGAGTAGGGTTGAGGGTCAAGTCAGTTGGGAGGTAAGTTTGAATGGAGAAAAACTGGAGGAAGTAAAGTGTTTTAGATATCTGGGAGTGAATCTGGCAGCGGATGTAACCATGGAAGCGGAAGTGGATCATAGGGTGGGGGAGGGGGCGAAAATCCTGGGAGCCATGAAGAATGTGTGGAAGTCGAGAACATTATCTCGGAAAGCAAAAATGGGTATGTTTGAAGGAATAGTGGTTCCAACAATGTGGTTCCAACAATGTTGTATGGTTGCGAGGCGTGGGCTATGGATAGAGTTGTGCGCAGGAGGATGGATGTGCTGGAAATGAGATGTTTGAGGACAATATGTGGTGTGAGGGGGTTTGATCGAGTAAGTAACGTAAGGGTAAGAGAGATGTGTGGAAATGAAAAGAGCGTGGTTGAGAGAGCAGAAAAGGGTATTTTGAAATGGTTTGGGCACATGGAGAGAATGAGTGAGGAAAGATTGACCAAGAGGATATATGTGTCGGAGGTGAAGGGAACGAGGAGAAGTGGGAGACCAAATTGGAGGTGGAAAGATGGAGTGAAAAAGATTTTGTGTGATCGGGGCCTGAACATGCAGGAGGGTGAAAGGAGGGCAAGGAATAGAGGAATATTCCCATTTGTTCTCTTGTCTTACGGACTTTATTTACCTCCTTCCAAAAAATCTTATTTGCCCTAAAATTTGATAATTCTCTCTCTCCCCAACTCTCATTTGTCCTCTTTTTCACCTCTTGCACCTTTCTCTTGAACTCTTGCCTCTTTCTTTTATACATCTCCCAGTCATTTGCATTATGTCCTTGCAAAAACCGTTCAAATGCCTCCCTCTTCTCTTTCACTAACAATCTTACTTCTTCATCCCACCGCTCACTATCCTTTCTAATTTCCCCTCCTCCCACCTTTCTCATACCACAGGCATCTTTTGCGAAAGTCATCAATGCTTCCCTAAATATATCCCATTCCTCCCCCACTCCCCTTACGTCATGTGCTCTAACCTTTTTCCATTCAGCCCTCAATCTCTCATGGTACTTCCTCATACACTTCTCCTTTCCAAGCGCACTTACTCTCATCACTCTCTTCACTCGAACATTTTCTCTTCTTTTCTGAAAACCTCTATAAATCTTCACTTTAGCCTCCATAAGATAATGATCAGACATCCCTCCAGTTGCCCCTCTCTGCCCATTAACATCCAAGGGTCTCTCTTTTCGCGCGCCAATCAATTAAAACGTAATCCAATAACGCTCTCTGGCTCTCTCTCCTACTTACATATGTATACTTTTGTGTATGTCTCTTTTTGAACCAGGTATTCCCAATCATCTGTCCTTTTTCAACACAAAAATCTACAAGCTCTTCACCATTTCCATTTACAACACTGAACACCCCATGTACACCAATTATACCCTCAACTGCCACATTACTCACCTTTGTATTCAAATCACTCATCACTATAATCCGGTCTCGTACATCAAAGCTGCTAACACACTCACTAAGCTGCTCCTAAAACACTTGCCTCTCATAATCTTTCTTCTCATGAGCAGGTGCATAGGCACCAATAATCACCCATCTCTCTCTATCCACTTTCAGTTTTACCCATATCAATTCTGGAGTTTATATTCTTACACTTTATCACATACTCCCACAACTACTGCTTTAAGAGTAATACTACTCATTCCTTTGCTCTTGTCCTCTCACCAACCCCTGATTTTACTCCCAAGACATTCCCAAACCACTCTTCCCTTTACCCTAGAGCTTCGTTCCACTAAGAGCCAAAACATCCAGGTTCCTTTCCTCAAACATACTACCTAGCTCTCCTTTTTTCGACATCCTGGTTACATCCACACACATTTAGACACCCCAATCTGAGCCTTCGAGGAGGATGAGCACTTAAGCGTGACTCCTCCTTCTGTTTCCCCTTTAAGAAAGAAGAAAGTTAAAATACAAGCAGGGGAGGGTTTCTAGCCCCCCGCTTCCGTCCCCTTTAGTCACCTTCTATGACACGTGGGGAATGAGTGGGAAGTATTCTGTCTCCCCTATCCCTATACCCACAAGTATACGTATGTAGGTAGGAGAGATGGTCAGTGGTCACTGTTGGATTACATAGTAACTGAGAGGCGTATTTAGATATATAGGTGTAAATGTGCAGAGAGTGGCAGCTGGTGGGATGTTTAATCACTATCCGGTGGAGGTGAGGGTAAAGATCTAGTGAGGTTTTGGGAAAAAAAAGAAAACAATGACGGTGAAAGATTGTAGTGAGAGTAAGTGAGTTTGGAAATAGAACTGTGTAAAGAAATACCATGAAATATGACTTTAGAATTGCAAAATGATGAAAGCAAATGAAGGAAAGGGAGTGTGTCAGGAACGAGAGATATTTAAGGAAGCTGTGCTGATATGTAAATGAAATGTATATGGCATGCGACTGGATGGAGGTAAGGAAATCTAGAATGTGTAGTGAGTGGTGGGATGAAGGAGCAAAGTTGCCTGTGAACGAGAAGAGAGAGGTGTTTGGGCGGCACTTGTAGAGAAGTGCAAATGATTAGGAAATGTGTTAGAGAAAGTGGCAGGATATATAGAGGAAAGTTCCGGGTTGGAGTGAGCGAATTTCAGTAAACTTTGGGGAGAAGAAGACGTTTCGAAAGCAGGTTGATAATGCTTGAGAAATAAGAGAACAAATAGGAATATCGGTGAAGGAAGCGAAAGGGAAGTGATAACAGGTAATGATAAAGTGAGGAGATGGAGTGAGTGTTTTGAAGGAGTGTTAAATGTGTTTGATGATAAAACTTTGGTCGGGGTGTTATGCGAAGTGAGAAAATCGTGAAGAAGGTTGGTGATGGTGAGGGTTGTGGTGGCAATAGTGAGAGCCTACGTGGGACAGAATATGGCAAGTTGGCTGGAGTGGATGATATATATATATATATATATATATATATATATATATATATATATATATATATATATATATATATAAACTTTTAGCATCCAGTGTGAACTCTGCCTTTGACTCATACTCACGACTGTAATCATCGGGATATATCAATAACGGTATTCTACATGAGGCAGTATTATCTAATTGTAGATATCCAGCTAGTCAGAGTCAGGGACGATGAAGAAAAAGTAAGCGGACTGCTTGCGAAAATAAGCACTGATCGTTTCAGGACAAATGCTGTATTAGGAGTTGAAGGAAAAAGAATTCTCTTTGCACGATATTCAGTGTTACGGGGACGCATTTGCGTGGGTTTACTGGGGTACAAATAGCTAGCGGGATGTTCTATAATGTTGTATTTGACAAAGTGTAATCATACGACACAAGGTTGCGGTCAGTACCAAATCATATGACTCCAGGTCCCTCAGCTGGTGGTGGTGGTGGCAGGATTTCGTCAGGTGCTGGTGGTGGTGGCAGGGTGCCCTCAGCTGGTGTCGTTCGATGTTGGTGGCAGGGTGTCCTCAGCTGGTATTGGTGGTGGTGGCAGGGTCGTCAGATGGCAGAGTCGTCAGGGGGTACAATATGTTGATCCGACGGTCACCAGCAACTCGACTGACATCGGCACCAGTTCAGGCACTTGGCCTCCCGGTAACTGGAACACTGCAGCTGGTGTTAGTGACCCACTAGCTGGATCGAAGTTCCCACTGTTAGGATGTGAGCCCGGCTGGATGACTCTCGGCGGAAGATGGTCGGGCGCTGACGCCATGGCACTTATATTTAAGGGTTTATGCTCATGCCGGTGAGTCCAGAAACGAGACTTGAAGGAACTGTATGACAGGCAGAGTCCAGCTTGATGACTCCTTGAGAGCTGAGAGCTGATGCTACAACCAAAATTAGTGTCCTTAAAGTAATGTTATCACACGACCCAACTCAAGCCGAGACTTCAAGATTTCTTTCCTCCCGTCAGTAGCCCTTCCAGCCTAACGTAGAGGCATCGACGATGTCATGGTGGTAACAAGAGTTTCCTCCAGCACCGGACCGTCTGCCATCCAACACTGGCGTGTGCAAGATACGTTTCATGGGATTATTCGTGGCAGAACTCGAGTTTTTCTTCCTATGTTGAGAATTACATATAAAAAAGCATTCAAGAACACATCCGCATTCCACGAGATATCTTCCTTTAGTTTCATAATCCTTGATATTTACAAGATCCTACACTGATCTGGCATATACTGCATTATTCTCCTGACTGTTTCATGGAACGCAATACTCCAACAATTCAACGGCTGACACACCAGCACGAATGCATCATCGGTACATATTGCAGTGGAAACTATCCTGCTTTGGGGGCCTCTCCTGCATTAAAGGCTAAAGCAAATATCGCTATGTGTAGGTCTATATTTACCACCAATACGGTAATGTTTCCAGTGATGGTTTTAGTAGTGACACGGGCTAGAGGGAATACGGTACGGATACGGCAGGTGGGAACACTTTACTGCTGAGTTTAGTAGGAATACGGTACTGCACGGGCTAGAGGGAATACGGTGCTGCACGGCCCGGTGGGAATACGGTACTGCACGGGTAAGAGGCAATACGATACTGCACGGGTTGGAGGAATACGGCTAAAGTTACCGGCTAAAGGGAATACGGTACTGCAGAGTGGAGTGCAGCCTATGTAAATTAAGGCAGAGCATGTCTGTATGATGCCAGGTATCTTGTTTAGATCTCAACTGGCCGCTCGTAATATTCGAGATATTGGGTCCAACAAGACTATATGTATTGTAACCCAGCGAAACACAGCGTATAACGACCTTCCATTTGTGCCACATGTTGTATGTAAACTGCTAGTAATGAACTACGTGCGCGAATTATCAGAACATTGTGTCTTGTGTTTCTTTATTTTTCTAAATCCCACACACACACACACACACACACACACACACACACACACAAATCCTCGATGTGGACAGACGTATTTTTGTGGCGTTCCTGAGCTGCCAAAGATCAATGTGATCTGCACTAAAACGCCTCCCCCAATACCCACCTTCACCCTCAGCTTCATGTTTAGATTACACATGACTGGACCTCTGTCTTCACACAAGACTGTCAAATTCCAGTAAATATTACAGTGAGAGATATCGATAACTTTAGAGTGAACAGCGAATTGTGACTCAGTGATAATGTTTCCCACGCGGCCTATACTGTATCTAGTCACAGGGTCGGGGCTGCGGTTGCGAAAATACCGTCATGATATTAACCTACACCAGCATACAGCTCACCACACTGACCTACACCAGCACACAGCTCACCACACTGACCTACACCAGCACACAGCTCACCACACTGATCTACACCAGCACACAGCTCACCACACTGACCTACACCAGCACACAGCTCACCACACTGATCTACACCAGTATACAGCTTACCACACTGACCTACACCAGCATACAGCTCACCACACTAACCTTCACCAGCACACAGCTCACCATACTGACCTTCACCAGCACACAGCTCACCATACTGACCTTCACCAGCACACAGCTCACCACAATGACCTACACCAAAACACAGCTCACCACACTGATCTACGCCAGCACACAGCTCACCACACTGACATGCACCAGCACACAGCTCACCACACTGACCTACACCAGCACACAGCTCACCACACTGACCTACACCAGCACACAGCTCACCACACTGACCTACACCAGCACACAGCTCACCACACTGACCTACACCAGCACACAGCTCACCACACTGACCTACACCAGCACACAGCTCACCACACTGACCTACACCAGCACACAGCTCACCACACTGACCTACACCAGCACACAGATCACCACACTAACCTTCACCAGCACACAATTCATCACACTGACCTACACCCGCACACAGCTCCCCACACTAACCTACACCCGCACACAGCTCTCCACACTGACCTACACCAGCACACAGTTCACCACACTGACTACTAGCAGCACACAGCTCACCACACTGACCTCACCAGCACACAGTTCACCACACTGACCTACACCAGCACACAGCTCACCACACTGACCTACAGCCACAACAGCTTACCACACTGACATACACCAGGAAACAGCTCTCCATACTGACCTACACCAGTACACAGCTCACCACATTGACCTAAACCAGCACACAGCTTACCACACTGATCTACGCCAGCAAACAGCTTACCACACTGACCTACACCAGCACACAGCTCACTGCACACAGCTCACTACACTGACCTACACCACCACACAGCTCACTACACTAGCCTACACCAGCACACAGTTCACCACACTGACCTACACTAACACACAGTTCACCACACTGACCTACACCAGCACACAGTTCTGTCGTTTGAGGAAAGTTAACAGCTATTCCGACACCAGCGGTTGTCAGAAATTAATATCGCTAAACACATTTCAAGCACAGTTATGGTAAAGCAACTGAAACATTGATTACCAAGAGAAGACGACCTAAACCAGCAACTTGAAACATTTTGAGTTTCCGAGGAAGTGGTATGACCTACCGACCCTATTGCTATCAAATGTCAGTCACCATCATGCCTATCAAAACAAAGGAACCAACCATTACTACTAGTTTTGTTCACAACCAGGTCATAGTAGTAACAGAGGCCTGGCAAATTACTCCTGAAGTTTGTACCCTGAGTAACTACATTATCTTCAACCACCTTCTTATATCAGAGCGTGAGGGAGGCGTTGCACTCTTTTGTCACAAATACTTACGTTCAGCCGAGCAGACGGTTAACATGCCTGAGTGTCTGGAGGTGTTATGGGTTAGGGTTTCTTCCACGGTACACCCACGCCAAACTGGCACCATCACATTTACTGCCTGGTTTATCATCTGTCGCACTTCCCTATAAGAAGGCACTTGTAGAACACCTAGCCTACACAGCTGACATACTCAGTACGAGGTACCCTTGTTTTAGGCTTGTGATGTGTGGGAATTTTAATGAGATAGACACCATTATACTCCAAGAACATGTACATCTATCTTAGATTGTTCACTGTATGGCTGACCATTACATACGACCGAAGCCTCTCTCTACTCTCGAACGCAGCACTCATTTATCAATGTTGTGGTCCCCCACTTCTAACATCTCCCAGCACAAGCGCGCACACACCAGAGCTTATCGGCCACTTACTGATTCAGCGAAGAAAAATTTCAGTTGGTGAGTAACACGTCATCACAAGATTGAGGGGGCCAGTGAAGATGATGCTGACATCATGTGGGAGAAGTATCATGCAATCTGCAGCCAGACCTACCAACGCTTATTTCCCTGAAAGTTGGTGACACTATACTTGGCCGACGTTCCTTGGATCACTCACCGCATTAGTCGTCTTATGCAACAGCGAATGGAGTGTTCAACAGTCGCAACAACATCTACAAGCAACTTCGCCAAACAAGTGCAAAACGAAGTGCGAGCCGCAAAGAAGGCCTATTACCCAAGAAAGTTGCAGCATTTAAAACAGGCCATCATCCGTCAGTGGTGGGAAAGAATACAAGGCCTGACTAGCTGTGACAATCGAAAGTTCTCCCCCTTCCCTTGTGTACACCAACTTAGCAATAAGGAGGCCGCTTACCAATACGAATTTGCCAATAATTGTCAACCATTGCCACAACTCGACATCAACTCCCACCCAGCATACCCACCAACCCCATCTCCCCCAAACATAGTAGAAGAATATCAAGTAGCTAACCGCCTTCAGTGCCTCAAAGACAAAGCTCAACCACACCCATATATTATATCTTGTGACACTGTACAAGTAATTATCCTATTATTTAACTGCACTATTAACCACCATAAGTGATGCTTTACTCAGACAATCTGATTGCCCAACAGTCTGGAAAACACTACCAAATCCACCAATTCTGTCTCTTGATAGCTTACGACCGGTTGCAATCACTCCAACCCCCAGTTTAATCTGTGAAAGTTTTGTGTTTGACTCGGCCGATGCTGACCTTGCTGATTCAATAAACCTCAGCAGTTTGGAAACATGAAGTCTTCCTCCACCACCCTCTGTCTTGTCAGCCTCCTGGACTTCAGTTACTGCAACTTGAAGGTACGCAAGACCACAGTGGCACACACATTCGTAGACTCCACTCAGGATTTCGACTCTGTAAACCATAACTTCATTTCAAAGAAAACCCTGGAGAACGGGGATGCCAAGTTTTGTGGCTGGAGGACTTCCTGACGGGGCGACACTAAACCGTCCGCTTTAGGAGAGCTACATCGACATCACAGCCCTTAGCATGCCGCTCTGCTTCCTCATCCTTAACAATGACTCCTTTAACGACAAAGACCACCGATGGAAGTACGTAAACGACTCCTACTTGGGCATCATAATTCATCAAAATTCTTCAGCGCCCTTCAGCACATCACCAACGTCCTCGTACGGCCAAGAACGTCACCATCAACCTCGCCAAGTCTTGAAGATGCACATCAACCTTGGTGCAGACATCATCCTTCCCCTTGACATCATACAAAGGCTTGTCAACCTCCAGGTAGTCAGAAACTTCAAACTTCTTGGTGTCACTACAGTCGACGGTATAAACTGGAACAATCATGTCAGCAGCAGCATCAGACTTTCCTCATACAGTCTGCACCTTCACCGTCGACTGAAATCAATAGACCCCACCAACTTAACTCGGGAATGTCTATACCATCTTAATTCTACCTTAGCTCGCCTACGCCTCCCCAGGTTGGTCCTCCGCACTAACAGCTACACAAAGGAACCAGCTAGAAAGTGTACAGAAAAGGGCATGCAGAATAATCCTGTACCCTTCTTATACCACCTACCAAGAAGTCCTCATCCATCTGAACCTGTGCATCCTCTCCGATCAACACCGGCAGCTCACACGGCAGTTTGACAATACACTGCTGTCACTCCCCCGTCACAGAGACACTATCACTGTTGTCTTATCTTCAAACATACATGTATGGATACTGAGAATATTATATATGTTGTCTTATCTTCAAACATACATGTATGGATACTGAGAATATTATATATGTTGTCTTATCTTCAAACATACATGTATGGATACTGAGAATAATATATATGTTGTCTTATCTTCAAACATACATGTATGGATACTGAGAATATTATATATGTTGTCTTATCTTCAAACATACATGTATGGATACTGAGAATATCATATATGTTGTCTTATCTTCAAACATACATGTATGGATACTGAGAATATTATATATGTTGTCTTATCTTCAAACATACATGTATGGATACTGAGAATATTATATATGTTGTCTTATCTTCAAACATACATGTATGGATACTGAGAATATTATATATGATACACCAGTTAGTGTGATCATGTAATGATCAAGTTTGACTCCGTGATAAATGAGGATGCTAAAAGCGCAGGGATGAGAAAATACCTGAGAAGGAGATATACACGTGCAATTTACACAAGCCTTAAGAATTTCTATGGCTACATAGACTGGGAAATTGAGTTCAGTATCCAGACGCCAGAGTTTTTGGTGAGAAATATTGTGAAATTTACAACGAAAGAGTAGGAACATGGGTAAACATAGCCAAAAACACGGAATGAAGGTTACGAGCAGGCACAAATGGTTTTACAGAAATCTTCTAAAAGCAAAGGAGCTTAGAAATGTGCAGCGGCGAAAAAATAGGCGACAGCCTAGCTAGCCAGGCAGCATATACAAGGTATTAGAGAGTAATTAACGAGATTAGGAGGATAAGAGAGGAGCAACAAATATGATTGGAAAAGGAATATCCAGCAAAAAGCAAGAGAAAAATAACTATATATCCATCAGGAGTAAATTCAGGTAAAGAGCGACTAATCAGGTTAAGGGATTATAGAGAAGAGCTGTAGAGGATGTTGTGAGGAACTGAAATATCTTCAAGCTGGAGGAGGTCACTGCAACCCCAACACCAGTGAGCTGGAATGGGGAAGAGGTTTTGGCAAGCAATGAAGTTTCTAGAAGACATTAACAGAAAACTAAAAGGTCCTGACCCCACACGAGGTCCATGATCCTAACAAATTCTACCAGTTGTGTGGGAGATACGCCATCTCGGTGGTGTAGCGGATAAGTGTTCCTGACTATGCCGCAGTCACGGACGACCAGGGTCGAACGCATAGGTTCGAATCCCGGTTACGGCCCATGGTCAACCCAGCTGTTCATCCACCCTTAAGTGTTGTCAATAAAATAGGCACCTGACTCATGTAGAATATACATATGTATATATAGTGTTAATGAGATGGCCATGATTAGGGCTTCAGTTGCCCATACCGTCTCAGCTAACATACAAAAATAGAAATACATCACACATAGCTCTTGCAATACTGTTCAAGATGTCACTGGAGAAAGGCATAGTGCCAAGGAAGTGGAAAACAGCCAACGTCATACTCTTTAAGAAAGGAGACCGAGAAGAGACGCAGAACCACAGGCCAGTCTATCTGACGAGTATGGTCCGTAAGATATTGAAATAGGTAATCAGAACGTAAACCGATGAATTTGTACGAAAGAAAAATTACCTATTTGAGACACACACGGTTTTGAGAAAAGGACTTCTATGTAACGAACTTCATAGATTTCACTAAAAGTGTGAGCTTTGTCTTAAACAAAGGTAAAGGCTGGGTGGATCAGTTGTATTCTGACTGTCAGAAAGCATTTCACGCTTTACCTTACGGTATGCTTAAGAAGCTGGATCACTTGGCAGTAATGAGAAGAGACTTCCTCGTTGGACATAAGAATATTTCAGTGGATGGGAAGAAAGGATGAGTCTTTTCAAAAAGTGTGGAGTCATCAATTGACTTCACAGATGGTCAGAACTCCTACCTGAGTATATCTGTAGATGATACAAAAGTCGCGAGGAAAGTGAAAGACGTGGAGGACTGCATCCGCTTACAAGGAGAATGTATCAAACTCCAAACTTTGTCTGATACATGGTTGATGATGTTCAACAAGACCATATATAAAGTTACGAGGATGGTTCACAGCAGAGAAAGACCTCAATATGATTATCATATTATCATATCGTAGGAAAAAAATAACTGCAGGAATCTGAGTGAGAAAGACTTGGGAGTCGACACCGTCCCTAACCTGTCGCCAGAGTCCCACCTTTGAAGAATAGTTAAGGAAACCAAGTGTCTACCAGCAAATATTAGTCACATTGAAACCTACGAGTAAGGAAATAATCAGTTTTCTCTTCAGTCTTACATCAGGCCAAAACTAGAATATGCTTCTCAGGTTTGGTCACCGCACCTAACGAAGAACAAAGGATTAGCAGTGAAGGTCCAGAAGAAGGCGAATCGAAACTAAGAGAGCTAAGTTGCAGGGCAAGACTTGAAAGAGAAAAGATTGAGGAGGGACGTGATCGCAACCTTTCAGTTTACAGTTTTAAAAACAGATTAATGACGTAGACAGTGGACAGATCTACGACCGATGTAGAGACAGAGTGACCAGAGGAAATAACATGAAAGTAAGCAAGAGGCTTCATGAGAAGGATGTGAAGAAATATACTTATTGTGGAATACGATGAATGAAGACATGGTACATGCAGTCAGCATCCTGAAACCTGAAAATCTATAGAGTTGGAGCCTATGAGTGTAGATCTCCACTACCCCCTCCTCCCATATTGTACAGATAAATAATTACACACACACACACACACACATGCACACACACACACACACACACACACACACGCACATACACACACACACACAAACACACACACGAACACATAATTAATCATAGAATGATACCCAGGTGTACATCCTTGAGGTTCTCTAATCATTCATACCAAGTTTCACGTTTCAAGCTGTCATCATCATATGTGAAATTAAAATTTTTAAAAACAAAAAGTGGTGTGATTGAGTGAATGATATAATAGGAAAAGAGAGGGTGTGCTGAAATGGTATGGGCATATAGAAAAAATGAGCAAAGAAAGGTTAACAAAGGGCATGTATGTGGCAGAAGTGTAGGGAACAAGGAGAAGGGAGTGCCCAAATTAGAGATGGAAGGATGGAGTGAAAAAGATTTTGAGTAATCGAGGCCTGAACATGCAGGAGGGTTAAAGATGTCAACGGAATAGAGCGAATTGGAATGATGCGTTATACTGGGATCGACGTGCTGTCAACAGACTGAACCAGGGCATATGATGAAGCTGATCTGTATGGCTTGGCTGTGGATAAGGAGCTAGAGAATGGATGTGAGCGAATGTGGCCTTCATATGCTCGTAGCACTATCTCGCTAACGCGGAATATAGCCATCAAATGTGAAAGATATATATATACATATATATATATATATATATATATATATATATATATATATATATATATATATATATATATATATATATATGTGTGTGTGTGTGTGTGTGTGTGTGTGTGAATAAAAGAATACTGATCGTTGTCTTTTCCCTCAGAAATGTAATGATTTTATTATTGGAAATCAACCGAGTTTGTGACAACTGAATTTCCACCTTCGAATCCACACTGTTCATCATGCAATGATCTAATGTAATCAAAATCTTTCAACTCTTTTCCGATAATTTTTTTCTTTTATCTTTCGTGCTGTGTTGGTCGCTGTCACTGGTTTACAGGTCATAGAATCAATCTTTCTGGCACTACTCCCATTAAGATCAGCTCTCTGAATATGATCTTTAATGGTCCTGGAAACTCCGTTGTACACGTTATCATGACTCATGGGTATGTTCGCGCCGGTCCCGGGGATATATCCTTCCCGGTTCGTTCAGCAGTTTAGGAACACCCGTGTTAACAACAGCTTGTGCCACGTGCCACCATTAACGTGTAGTTAATCGTGCTCATGCTATGAGTTGCAGCGCAAAAGGATTACAGAGATCACAGAGGAGCTTTGATAGACCCCAAAGGGTAGGTAATAATCGCATTAGATCGTACAAAGTTGGTTCATTACATAAACTTATACATTTTTCATGTTGTAATCTCATCCGTTTGATGCAAAAAGGGCATAAAGTTTCAGAATTTCAGATATGTGATTAACAGCAAGAGTCTTGCAGGGTTTGCTTGGACCTCACCTAAAACTATTCTTTTTCGCGAATCAAGACATGAGAAAGCGCGAGTCCAGATCTCTGCTGACAACAGTTCACATGACTAACATCTCGAACTAGGTTGACAGGCCAACAGTACCTACAGTCCGGCCTTAAAAGATCATGTAGTCTATTGGTCTCGTAAAATTTTCCGTAAACGTTTCTTATTTTATACTGTGAAGGAAATACCAGTGCTATAACTGTGCTCGTCCACTCTTTTTTTTCAAATCTTCTCTTACATCTTTCCTGATCACAATTTTTAAACTGACGTACCTGATATTACGCTTAACAACTTTTTGTCTAGTATATGTCTGGCTAAGACATCAGTTTCATCATGCTCTTGGAGACCAGTGCTTGAGAGAAGATGGTAATAATTTCATTTGAATCGCTCTATCAGTATTGCACGTATATCTGTAGCTGGCCTCAAGGCCATCTATGTTACATACTCATCGCGAGTACTTGAGCAGGTAGTGAGGATACGGGATCTGAGGTTACTTAAGTCTACCTGTGGTTGTACTTCTCATATGCTCAAGATGAATGTCTACGACGAACAATTTAATCTGTAAGACTGATTACGTATTCTATCATAACTATATATTCTATTACTTCAGATAATTTAAGAGCGCTGGCTGAGGTAGTGCGCTGAAGGTGAGGATGGCGCGTAATGAATTACTTCGTGGGACATGCAGGTAAGGTAAGATCAGAGGAAGTTTATCCTCCAGGATGGTGGAAAGTGCTGTTGCTTTCTGGATAATTACAACTGATATAATCCAAACATTGTCATGTAAGTGGTTTGTTATGTTTTGCTTGATGGAGCCATATTTAGATTTACTTGTTTCATTTTATAAATGATTTAACAACACTAGGGAACCAACAGAATTTGAAGCATCCCGTAGAGGCTTCAGTTCTATCATGACAGTGGTCTCATGTATTTGTCACAGTCACCTGTGTAAATAATTCTTGTATCTGTGTATTACTGTAGGATCAATAATCATAAGAGTTTATGCAGCCTAGGATATTATTATCAATGTAATAATATATCTTGGGTTTGTGTGTTACTGGATTGGTGTCTGATATGTTGTGCTACTGATGACTGGTTCAAAACGTGTTTCGAATCATGATCTGCTACATTAAGAAATTTGAAGAGAAATCCATTTTGTTAGTTAAGAAAATTGCAGTGTTAGCGAAGAATCATTTGGCTTAATATTGTTACGTCTTTTTGACTAAAGTGAAATCATAAACAGCCGATGATAGCGTTTATCTATTTCAATTTTCATTTAGAAAAAAAAAATGCCATTTATCTGCCTTAATGACAATGGCAATCGATGGTCCTGAGGACGAAATAACCAACTAATTAACCGACCAGTCGTTCTGGAAGGACAAGTTGGACGGTAAACTTCCAGACGCGTCTTCCATAACACCAGCGTGAGGCAAGTCCTAGCCACTGCCTCGGAGACATTCCTCAGCAAGGTTAACACCAGAGCTAACTAAACACGTCACTAAGTCATGGAGGATGAACTTCATGACTGATACATGGAGAATTTCTTGGACACAATATTCGCAGAATTACATCAAAGAAAACACTGAAGCTAAAGTCACTTGCACGGAAGAGAGAGAGAGAGAGAGAGAGAGAGAGAGAGAGAGAGAGAGAGAGAGAGAGAGAGAGAGAGAGAGAGAGAGCAGCTTTAGTTCTAATTTTTTACACATGAAACTTTAGCCCTTTTCCGAGCCTGGCTTTGTTCCTGGATATTGAAAGGAGAAAAAAGGAAAAAACAATCAAATCGTTCTTTCCAGCAGAGACACGTCACAGACAGACACACTAATGTGTACACAGACCTTGACAGTGGCAAAAAATTATCCCTCATCGGCAAGCAGTCAAATGGTCGTTTTTAAACAAGTGCAGACCTGGAAAGGTGTACTATTTTTCGTGATAAGGACGATGGGTTGGGTCGGGTTGGGTCATATGAATCATGTCCAGCAACTCACCCACAACCAGCTGCACATTCATTCACGTCAATTGGCTCTGCTATCTAGAGACCAGTGTTGCCAGGAACACTAAGAGAGCATACTGACCGCAGGTGCCACCTTTCATCTGCTGAGAGCTGGGTAAGGCCGAGCAATGCACAGATATAGATTCTCTCAAGATATAACCTTGTCACTAATGCCGCGCTTACAACAGCGGCGGCCGAGACGCACGGCAGCGGATACAGGTATTTTGACGGGAGACCCAGCCACTGTCGGTAAATTAATCCGACTTTTGTTCGTATGTCTCTTACTCGAAACGAAAAAATGATTAGATGATCAAACATATGTTGTAAACTGAACAACTGAAGAGCAGAATGACATTCATTCTAAATCAAGACAGCTATTCTTAGACAAACAACTTCCTGTTTCATTCTCAACTTTTCCTTCTCTCTGAAAGACGTGTTGCATCAAAGGAGTCGATGAAGAGGCTGGTGACCGTGAAGGGATCACCCCCAATTAGGACGGACTGCCTGATGATTAGCTGGGTCTAAAAAAGAGCTAGTGTGTTTGGCATGAATTCCTGTTGCAGGTGCAGCTGGGTACTGTCCATACGTTTTAGATGTAAAGAAGTTTTCTGGAATTTGTCCATAACTATACTCCAGGTATGCATCACCTCACCTGGGTAGTACGCACTTGCAGATGACCAAAACCAGACAACCAGTGTTACAAGATGACAGCCACTGAGGTATATGAGTCTGGTAGTAAGCTTTTTCTTATTCATAAGGATTCCACTGGTTCTTTTGACGTCAATTAACCCTCTGCCGCAGTGATCACTAGAGTTAACAGTAAACTAGATTGGGAACTCAGCAGCTCGGCAATCAAATACTCGTTACCTGAACTTTCTTTTTCAGTCTTACAATCCACTTTTGCGTACACGGCCGATCATAGTTATGAGGCTGGTTGATAACTGCCACAGACAAGTCTCATAAGAAAGTGTCCCTCTTCTCCTTATTGTCATTAAACTCACATGGCTGGTTCAACGTGAAGAAGACACACCTACTTTGCTTCCAGGCTGGAAGTATGGAGAGGCGTACCACAGTTGGTGGCAGCAATTAGTGAGCAGCTCCAGAACATAAGTGACTAAATCCCAACGGCGTCATCCCTCGGCTGCTGGATCCGGCCAGCTTCATTTACTAGTTCTACTACTCTCACTGTACAGGATGGGACGTATGCTGGGATACAGTGGAAAGCCTTAACAAAGGGAGTAGCCTTGTGGCAGTGGGTAGCCTGGAAACAGAGAGTAGCCTAGAAACAGTGAGTATCCTGGAAACAGTGGGTTGCCTGGGAACACTGGGTATCCAGGAAACAGTGGGTAGCCTGGAAACAATGGGCAGCCTGACGACAGCTGTCCTGTACCGTTGTGTACATACAATTATTATCCTAGAGGTATGCATGGCTAGCCGAAGGTTTCCAGTTTTTTCCTCCTCAAAAACTGCAAGTAACCGAAGGGTCCTCCTTGCGAGCTTCATCTCTCACAGGGATCATCAGACTCTGATAAAGAACCATCATGAGAGTTTCAAAGGTGGTGTCCTTTTCAATCATCAGTAGGGTATATGTATGCACTTAGACATTAAACACGGTTCATAACCCGGATAGAGCCTTAGCCTCTACCTATCAACCCTAGGAACTTCCACAGTTTATCACAAGGCTGACCTGTGAATGTGTTAGCTCAGCTCGGACGGTTGTAGCAAAGCTACGGTGAGCAGATGTGAGGAGGATATAAGACAGTATCGTAGATTAGGCTCCTACTGGCGAGTTGATGCCGGTATGAAAAAATAGAAAATACGAGAATAATGTGAAGAAAAATAAAAAAATGAAAGAATGCAGATGAAGGAATGAAATGAAGAAATAAGGAGAGGGATCAAGAGAGGGAGACTGTAGAGAAGAGGAAGGGTAAGAGCAGATAGGAAGAGGGAATGTGCGGTGATCATGTTGACAACAATGATGATTAGGTGGCGGGTGAGGAGGTGAAGAGACAAGAAAGAGGGAAAATGATAATTCTAATCAACGAATGAAGCAAAGAACACTGAGCAAAACTTAGTTTATACCATCAATTAAGGCAATATTTATCTACTAATTGGATTGATGACTTCTCATACATCAACGAATTTATACCTAAACCAGCACAATCTTAAATATGAAAGACTTAACTCATACAACAATATAACACATTGACTTCTGGTCTGGATCTGAATTCCTTTCTGTTGACACATATTCCATGCACTTCTATGAGAAAAGCAGAATCGCCAACATTATCAAGTTAACAAGACTTATCTGGAAATTGAGTGATAACTGAACGAAACTTCAGTGAAATCTTGTATCTGTATGACTGCACACTGCTAGCAGGTTTAGTAACGGCTCCTGCTACAATATTAGATCCCATAATTGTGACCTTTTAGAAAGAAAATGAAAAATCTTCGGATTCTTAAGGAATCGGTGAAGCTGCAATAAGTAGAGTTATGCAATTCTCTCCTCCTGACCAAATAAATGTAGTTGTATTGTTGATCTCTTACACGACATGTTATTTTCGTAGAAATGATGAATGAGCTTTGAGCTTCTCTATTTCAAATTTTATCTACAAAATGACAGAAAAGCGTTTTATGTGAAATAAATCTTCATTGCACTAATTCAGTGAACGTTTGTTCTAGACCAAAATACTAGAACGTATCTAAACAAAACAAGTAAACGTTTTTAAGCACATGGTATTAATAAGTGTCTGCTGACTTACGACATATAAAGTAAGAATGATCATTATTGTTACTTATGATTCCATCTAAAAAAAAAAAAATACTTGTGGAAATAAATATGTCTTAAAGATAAACATTTGATATAAGTTTCTACTGATTTCATCTCTTCGTCAATGTCGTGGAGGAACAGAGTATACACTGGAATGCTCTTACTGCAGTCATTAAACACTGTGTTTCCAGCCTGCAAGATACGTACTATTTACTCGACTCCAGATATTTGGCCATGTCCTCGCCAGACCTTTGCTTCCTCCATCACGTTCCTGAACGCATTTAAACACAAGAGACGGCAAGTACTATGTAGTCCTGTTGTGTGTCCTCTTTAACTTAATGGCCCAGGATATAGATGCCGTCTAACATGCAAATATTGAAGGTCAATGTATCAAGATATGTAATATGGTCGAGCACAGATGAAAGAGTTGATAACAAGACAAATTTATTTACATACACTGATCATTAAAGGTACAGAATTGACTGAAAACTATCTATTTGTAGTAAGCGATTAGTGGATGGAGGAATTAACGACTCAGTGAAACTGTGAAAGAGAATATAAATCTAAATTGTTGTGTGATGATAAATGAAGATGGGCAACCACAAGAATAAAACTCACTCTCCGTACAGTACAAATATGGGAATAAAGAATGACACACACACACACACACACACACACACACACACGCAAATACAAGCGCGCGCGCGCACACACACACACACACACACACACACACACACACACACACACACACACACACACACACACACACGCACAAGCACACAGCATACAGGACCAATGCTTCTTAGTAAAAAGGGATTTTATAGAGAAACCCAAAGCTACTAGACTTGGCCATAAAGTGTGTGGCATTAAGCAGAGAAGTTAATAAACTAGGAAGTTGACAGGCGTAAGTGTCTAGTTATTTTTTGACTTGATGAAGCATATACACCAGAATTGGTGGTTACAATCATGACACGAGAAGACTTCCAATCATGGTCTGGTGTGCTCTGGGGTCATCCACCCACATAGGAAGGAAGAGACATTTACAGACATGGTGGCATTCAGTGGGGCATCAATCAAACGTGACAGACCAAGGGAAGAGAGGGAGAAAAAAAATGCACTCGCATAGCAAGAAAGAAAAAAGAAAATGGAGACGCTAAATGAGGAGAGACAATGGAACACTCCAGCCAGCATCGCAAACATCTCAGGAATATCAGGTGACAGGGATGTCAGAGTGAAAGTAATGTATGCAAATGCTGCTGATGGACTAGTAATGAATGGTAGAGAGTTGGAATACAGGGATCATATGAGGGAAGACGTACCGGATATTGTTGCAGCTGTGGAAACAGATTTCCCTTGTTTTGCCCTACGTGTTAGTAAGGACGGAGAAGGCAAGGGAGGGGAGGAATGGCCCTTTATAAAAAGGAATAGTCATAAGTTTCAGGAAATAGTGGAAGGTGGCCCATTCAGACAACACATAATAGGAGAAGTAACTAAAGGAAATGAATGCATAGTGTTCTTAATACTATATAATCTTGCAAAGAATCTTAGCGATCCAGAGCAAATGCACAATGATAACAGTTAACAGCTCACTACTAAGAGAAGGTGAAGTACAGGTAATGGGGCATTTCAATTACAGACAGGAAAACTGGGGGAAAGTAGGTCTTTATGATGACAGGGAGTCACGGACACACAAGATTGTAGAATGTATAGAGGAAAATTTCTTATACAAGCATGACGCCGAACACGCTAGGACGAGGACTGATTCACTGTAATTGCTTGTCATCGAACAGCGCGGATGGCGATAATGTCATATATGACACATGCATTGGGACATTTGATTATATAATGTTCAACTTTGAGTATGTGGTAAACGAGGAAGTAAAAATGAGCAGAGGTTGGACTTAAAGAAGAAATATAATTGCAGACACTACACAAACCTCGACAATGGTCAGGTTAACTTAGACGTGGAAATAGAGGTCATAAGCCAAGAACCAGGGCTCTGTGATGGCAGATCCTGTGAAAATCACAATGAAGGAGCAGGAACGTGGGAAACCCTGGCCACAAATACATAGGTAATGTTGAGGAAAAATGGAAGAATGACTTAATATGAGACGTCAAGAAACAAAACAAAACAAAAAAAACTTCGAGAGGTACAGTGAGGAGGGGACGACACTCCAGTCAACCATCATTTGTACGTCATAAGAGAGCAGCAAGGAACGAGCACTCCAATATCAGAGAGAGGAAACAGAGAGGCATATATTTTCGACGAGGCAGGAGAAAATCTACAACTTTTCCATAAATTCATTTGGAATAATTCATCAGTTAAAGAGCAAGTAATACGGCTAGGGAATCCAGAGGGAAGAATTGTATAGGATGGTGTAAGCATGTGTGAAGAATTGAATGAAACCATCAAAAGCGTTTTCACAGCGAAAGGCATCACTATAGCTCCAACACGATTAAAGAAAAATACAGTAGTTTCAATGATGTGGGAGAATTTAGGGACTTAAGGATAGTAATGTATAGAATAATGGGAAGGTAAACATTCAACATACTGAAACAAAAGAAAATCATGATGTTCATGAGAACATTCAACGTTAAGAATACTCATAATGTGTGTCATATCCACAGTTGGAACGTAAGGAATAAGATAATTGAGCTATGGGCACTTGTTCGTACAGAATCTGTTGATAATCAGAACCGATACTATCAAGCTCATACATATAATAGGAAAACTTCCACACAATCAAAAGATTTGAAACACCAGACGCATTAATAGAAAAAATGAACATCTTCGTAACGACCCCGAGGGAGAAGGAGAGTATAGCGAGAAGAAACAAAGATTCCAAAGATCTAGTGGATAAGGAATACCAATAGCCCTAATATATAAAAAATAGCAATAGCTCTGCCATACGAACAAATAGTAATAGCCATGACATAAGAACAAATAGCAATAGGCCAGATATACTACCTAGTAGCAATAGCCCTAAAATGCAAACAAACAGCAACAGCCCAAACGTACGAACAGCAATAGCCCAGACATAAGAACATGAAGCCACAGCCCAGGGATACGAACAAATGGTAAACACAATACAGAACTGGGAGCAATGTAACACTATCCGCAGAGATGTATCAATAGCGTTTGATAAGGAATGGCACCAAGGACTGAAACAAATAATAGCGAGACTCATTTTACCCACATGTTTAACATCAATACGCCACATCCTTGCACACCACACGGAAGAATATAAAGCAACCCTTTACGGGTCAGATTCCATTTTGAAGCGAAGTATCTGAGGATATTGCTTGTTGCCACACTGTATATAGTCTGCACGGAAGACATACAAGCAAAAAAAGGACATTTAGAACTGTAGATGAACATGGTTGACAAGGAAAGGAACTGAAATATACAAATCAACAACAAAAACTATAAATAATTCACATTAGAGTTAAATCCGGACCTTATTCGTAGAAATGAGAAACAACTACAATACCAACAAAAGCTGCAAATGCCCTAGAATATATTATGACAAAATTTCTGTTCCGACAACTAAATGAACACAGTTAAACTCACGCTAACACCTTATCTGGGACAAGCAACCATCCCACTTAATACAGTTGGTTACACATACCAACAAAAATCATTCACTCTCCACTAGAGCAGCAAGGAAGGTAACAAAACAGCAACCATCTTATAACGCTACATGTCAACCATCTAAGAATAGTATTATAAAGATTACCCTGAACTTATGAAAAAAGAAATCCGATTAAACTAGAAGATCGAGAAGATCTCCGAGTACAGAAGGTATCAAGAAAAGGAAGACTTTATGGCAACACAGTTGGTGGTTATAATGCTTTACCACACCAGCAGCAGAGCTTCAGCTAATCACAACCACGTAAAGAAACGGATCAGAAATTTTATATCATAGAAAGCAATTGAATTATAGTGACCTACATGGGATGTGCACAGATTACACTTCTTATCATGCGTAACTAACATGAAAAACAACACTCAAGAAAAACAGACAATGGTAATAGAATTACTTATTAAAGTAAGGCGGTAAACCCCTACATTTCACTTCTTAAGTTGTTACTGTCTAATCTTTTTCATTTGGCGATCAACTCTATCTTCTGTCTCGTAGACCTATGCCTTCATTTTAAGTGTCTTCTGGCAATAACTCTTGCTCATTTATTAGAATGTCTGATGCAAATGAACTGATTTCTTTTTAAGCTGTTCCATTCGAAGAAAGTTATAGCATACTTGGAATCTCTGAATCTTTACTAAACATTTAAAAAAGACAGTTCCTGCTAAATATCCAGTACCACGATACACTCTATATAAAGATGATGTATACAAAGTAAACGATGGAGTTCTGTTGTTCGTAAAAGTTAATTTTAATCCCTTAATGGATAATACAATGGCTTGTAATAATATCAATATCAAGTACGCAGAAATCAAAATTAACATTGCAAGATAATAATTGTAGATTTAATTCAAAGGTTCCTTACACAAACATGAGCGGCCGACGAACACAGTTCGATCAGAAAAGATTTTAACTCACACCGGAAGCCAAGCGGAGACTATCCATTTCCAGTAGGTCCGGGAGTGCATAACTTGCCTGATGCTCCCTTAATGCAAACGTATTGTACTCTGGACGTTAATAGATTCAACTTAATCTCGGCACAAATGCAAAGATGCTGGATGTTTGACAAGCAGATTTTACTGATTGTATTGCCTTCGGCAAAATTGACTGGGATGAGATTGTCAATAGAAACTATTTATAGGATATACCTTGAGAAAGGTTCAATACGGAATTTAAGGTAGTAGAGGAAACATATGTAGCAGAGTGTAACTGACGGCTATTATCTACAACTACGACATGATGGTATAACACGAAATTCCTTCAGGGTTTCCCGTTGTCATAGAAAATTCTTGGCACAACTTACGTCCCAGTCACAGGTATGATGCTGACGGATCATGACATTTAATGTTCTTACATACATCATCAAGATATAAAGTCTGTATTAAACAGAATAAAAGTAAATAAAGGAACAGATCATAAGTTCAATCATGAACAAAGATGGAGGAGGCTGGGAATGATACAGTTATGCCTACACTGATAATTCCCATTCTTCATATCCTTCAGAATTGAAAGTTTGTGTATGTAACGACAGGAACCCGATAGACAGGCATAGGTTTCTGCCCGGTTATCACCGCCAATTTCGCCTAACGTCAGTAGTTGGTATACTTAATGGAAATCATTATCCGACCCAAAGGTGTAAATCATTCAAATGATCACCATTACATCAGTGATTATTCTCAGCAAGATTCTTGACTCATACATCTCTAACGAACCTTCTTTATTTGTCTTGTGATGCAACTTATATAATGGAAGCAAAATTGCTGATATGAATTATCTATACTTTCAGATCAAATCTATTGATGTTCAAATCAAAGACGACTAACAAAATCTAAGTTTCATCATAGAGGATATGTTGTACTTTCGTAGTTATCATATTGGTTGAGCAGCGGTGATCCCCCCAAAAATAATGATTAACAATCAATCCTCAAATTCTTGGTATGCCACATGGATCAGTCATGGGAACTTTCCTCTTTTCAATATACTTTACATCAGCGGCAATCAAAGTGGGTCATGTCACAAGACTTTATAATTCACAGGCAAAGCTAAACTAGGAAATGAAGATACAAAATAAATTGGGCAACTCCAGCAACAAACTAATAAAGAAAAGGCGGTAAATTGGCCTCACGAGCGATAAATGAATTTTGATACTGATAAGTGCAAAGTTTTACACAATGGCAGTAAAAACGTAAAAAAAAATTTGTAGTTCACTTAACGTAATCGAGGAAGAATAACCTATCGTTGTAATATTTAAAGACCTAACTTAGGCTAAGTGAACAGGGCGTGGTAGCAGTACAGTGCGAGGGATAGAGCTGAGAATAAGACTCTTGGTAACGCATTTGAATTCAAGTTTATTAAACTAATCTTTCCTGTATGCAGTGCAATGGTTCCTCTCTCTCTCTCTCTCTCTCTCTCTCTCTCTCTCTCTCTCTCTCTCTCTCTCTCTCTCTCTCTCTCCCCCCCCCGACTAGTGAGTCCAGTTTTGGTCATCCTCCTTGAATGGAAGACAGAACAGAGGACTGCGGTGAGATACAAAGATGATTCCCAGTCTGAGAAACAAGGCAGGACGGAGCCGTCTTGACGATCTTAGTGTAGTAATGAGGAAGCTTGGGAGGTGATTCAAAGCACAGTTTCAAAGGTGGGATGGTAGTATGTTCAGTAAGTAAAGTAGGTAGCTAGGTTGGTGTTAGTGTGTTTGCATAGCTAGGTAGGAAGCTACTTTAATAGGTGGGTAGCTAGGTTGGTTGGTGGTAGGGTTAGCTAGGCAAGTAGGTTGCTAGGTTTGTGGGTGGGAGGTTAGTTAGGTAGGAAGGTAACAAGGGTGGTACATAGGGAGATGGGTAAACAGACAGAAAGGTAGGTAAGCGACAGATGGAGATGGATAGATTAGGCATAGCTATATAAATAAGTAGACACGTAAGTATTTCTTTTCATAAGTTAGAAAGATAAAAAAAAAAAAACATTAAGATCATATTTTAGCGTCCTGACTAAAAGATATAGAGTTTACTAAGTTAGCGCACTATTTCAACCTGGTGTTAAATTCCCCTTAAACTCTCATACGGGTTAATTGGTCTCTGACTGACTGGATTTCTTCCAGGGCAGTTAAACTGCTCTGGGCGTTTACAGAATAAGAGACGAATAGCAGTGACTCCCACAGGATAATTGCAGAATAAGACTATAGGAGTGAAAAACATTGGTGTTTGTAGATCATCAATATAACAGTGAAAAAAAATGGATGTTTGTAGAGCAAGACTAAAGAAATGAAAATCTCAGGTGTTTGTAGAATATGACTATAACAGTCGAAAAACAAGTTTTTGTAAACTAAAACTATAGGAGTGAAAAACTTCAGATGTTTCTAGAATATGACTATAACGGTGAAAAACATCGGGTGTTTGTACAGGAAAAGCCTATAGGTGTGAGAAACATCGGTGTTGGCAAGATATGACTATAGGTGTGAAAACATCAGGAGATTGTGGGATAAAAGACTTAGCTTGACTAACACATGGTGTGTCTAGAATAAGGGACTATAGCAGTGAATCATACTGGGGTGTCTGTAGAATAAGAGACTAGAGCAGTGAATCACACTGAGTGTCTACACAATGAGAGACTATAGCAGTGAATCACAATGGTTAACTGTACAATAAGAGACTATATCAGTGAATCACAATGGGTATCTTTACAATAAGAGACTGTAACAACAAATTACACTGAATATCTATAGAATAAGAGACTATATCAGTGAATCACACTGGATGTCTGTTGAATAAGAGACGGTAGCAGTGAATCACACCGGTTTTTTTTTGTATTACAGGAGTGAATCACATTGGGAATTTGTATAATAAAGGAGTTAGCAATCAAACATTTCTAGTATCTATAGAATAAGATAATGAGATAATATAGCAATTATCACAGAAAGAAACTATAGCAGTGAAGTGATATCTTCTTTTGGAACTCTGCTTTATTACGGCTCTCTTATCTGCGTAAAAGGGAAGAGAACGAAGATGATTATATAGTAAATCAAACGAGCTGACGGTATCGTGACAGTAAACAAACAGTGACGAGATGACTGCAAAAATAAAACATGATTTTGACGCTGTGAGAAAAGAAAAATGACAAAAATATTGTTGAAAAACTAAAGAAGTATCCGAGAACAATTTAGCTTCACGTTCACTAGCCAGAATAACAGATCGCCTGGAGTTGAGACTGGAAAAAAGGCCATACGGAAAAAAACGTGACGTTCTGTGGAATTTGGTCTCCGAGTTTGTAGATGACAACTCTAACAAGAAAACACAAAGACAAGGATAGGTGGAACAGCTGTAGGTTTTATGTCCGAGATGATATCAGGAAAACTGTTCTTGGAAGAAAATATGTAGCGTGTAACCCAGAGGAGAAAAACTAAGACATTTGTCATGTTACGTCCCCCACCTGTATTCCCAAATTGTACAACTTCAGTTGTTTTCAGTGTATATACCATAATGATGACCCTCAGTGCTGTTCACCTGTACAACACAGGTATATACACTATTACGATGGCTCTCGGTGCTATTCACCTGTACAGCCTAGGTATATACATCATAACGATGACCCTATGTGTTGTTCACCTGTACAGCACAGGTATATACACTATTACGATGGCTCTCGGTGCTATTCACCTGTACAGCCTAGGTATATACTTCATAACGATGACCCTATGTGTTGCTCACCTGTACAGCACAGGTATATACACCATTACGATTGCCTTCGGTGCTGTTCACTAGTACAGTCCAAAAATACACACTGGAAGGATTTTTCCCTCAAGTTTGGCGTCTGCCGGTGCAACAAAACTCTGGTTTGCTGAAGACAATCACCAGGTCTGGAGATTTGGCCAAACCTATACCCTGCTCGACGACACTGCAGTAAAGCAAGTCCACATACGCTGCCTGAATTTAGCCAAAGAAAAACAGCAACTTTCGTTCAACGAGAAAAGTTTGGTGAAATTTAGAAATAGCGTCGAGATTGCCAGAAACTAATACTCTTTTTTTTTCAAATGAGGATCTCACTGTTCCATTGTTGTGGGAAAATAAAAACGCACCTTTCAACACGTTCAGGTGATTGTGTACTTATTTTTCAGGTTCTCACATTGTAAAACGTCAACATTACGAGGGCAGGTGGTAACTAGGACGATCTTCTTTGTTTCAATGTTATAGTCGCCATCAGCCAATTATTTCTTTTTACGAATTACTAGATATACCTGGGCGAGTCTATTCTATCAAAAGAGCAATTTCATCTTATTTTTCAAAAACATACAATATCGTCACATGTTGTGTCATATACATAGATTAAAGGAACACCAAGTCACAAATTGACCTATCTTCTAGGAGGATGAACAATGGCAAAATGTGGCCTTTGTTTTCTCTTTTCTAATCTTTAGAAGGTTCCAAACACATTTGTTTTCTGTAAAACGTAGCGTTTGGTGAGAGTATATCAGGAAAACAATAATTTTTCTGAAACACTTAGGCATTGTATATATGAATATACACGAGGCATCCGCTTGGTATTCTGATGGAAGATCTGGTCAAGAGCAAGTAACACTTGTTGCAAGATGATATATGACCCATAATCACCTGAAACATGGTTAGCAAACAATGCGGAACATGGCCTCCAAACAACTAATACATGATCTTTAAAGGATAATCATTATATAGCATTTGATAGTTGAAGTATGATCGCCATTCAGGGTGCAAGTACAACATATCACCGTTGTAACATGACAGCCAACCAGAGTGTAGCATGATACCCAAACAGCAAGCAACACATAAACAATTATGAATGTTAAACCAAGATCATCGAATATCGTGCAACGTATATATAAACCTGGTGAAACATGATCGCCAAACAACGTGCAACGTAGAACCTATAACTGTTGTAACATGGCAAAACCTATAACTGGTGAAACATGATCGTCAAATAGCAAGCAACACATAAACAATTATGAATGTTAAACAAAGATCATCAAATATCGTGCATCGTATATATATAACTGGTGAAACATGATCGCCAAACAACGTGCAACGTAGAACCTATAACTGTTGTAACATGACAAAACCTATAACTGGTGAAACATGATCGTCAAATAGCAAGTAACAGATTAACATTTACAATTGATGAGCCATCATCGTCAAATATCGTGCAACGTATATCCAATGATTGATGAAACATAATCGCCACACAGCGTACAACATATAACCTATAATGAGCTGAAACATGATTACCACACAGCGTGCAACACATAACCTTCATTGTTGAAACGCGATCGTCAAAAAACGTTCAAAGATAGCATAAATTTGTGAAACTTGATCAACACAAAATGTTTAATACATAATTTATAACTGTTTGAGACGAGATCACCGAACAAGTGGATAAATAAATGATTAAGTTACTTACCTTCCGGCGCCCGGCGGGTGAGGAAGGGCTGTGACAGCCATCAGTCACTAGGCTTTCACGAGATACTTCACTTTCATATTTTCAAGCAACCATTGTGTGTTCAGGTACTCTCTTCCATGATGGTACATTGCTTTACCATTACTCATTTATGTACAAAATTCACCATATCTTTCACCAGTTCACTATATCTATCTCTCAATTTTCCAGGTTCTCATTCTCATTTTACACATTTTTTTCTTTGTTTCAAATCACGAGTCATTCACTCACTGCTTGGTAAACGAGTAACGTGAGTACAGGTAGTTCTGAGGCAGGTTCACCTCACCCTGAACTAACCCAGATGAGTGTGGAGTTGCATTAATTTTCCAATTTCTACCATAGTCAGGTCAGTTCACAACCACAAATTACGCACTGTAGACTAATGTTTTCTGCAAAAACGTGCGTTTGTATCACATAAAACGTATCGAATTTTTTCATAATTCACTTCGCCTGAGGTTTTTCTATACCACTTACGCTGTATATTCCTATGATCTGTTCACAGCGTGTTTAAACTGTTTACAAAGGAAAGTCACAACACTGTTTCACTTCACATAAATCCGAGTTAACAAAATGATCACATTAGTGTCAGCGTCGTTGTATATTTTAGTTCCACTCGAGTCTGTCTGTCATCATCAGGTATGTATGTAGCACATGACACTGCAGTGGACGTGACCCATGACCGTCTTCACCTGTGGTCCGGGCACAACTGCCGGTGTTGACCGTATACCCTGCGGGTAGGCGGGGCTAGTAATCAAAACGTCATAACCAGCAGTTGAACCATCGAACTGGGAGTATGGCTGGGTTATTGTTGACATTGTTGATGTATGGTATCTCGTTCTCTTTTGTATATAATGGATATCATTTTAAGCTTCCCAATAAATGTTATTTATTTACCAGTTGATGACCATAGCTGGGCTAGGCTTATAATCTATGTTGGCCGAGGACGTCAACACTGGCAGACGACTGGCCGGAGCAACTGTGTCACGGCTGATGTACTGGCGGGGTTTGACCAGACAGACAGACAAACAGTTCAGTTTATTACGATAGAATTACATGTTGAGGATGAAAGATCCATAGAGGACGTGTTTACAATATTCAGTACAAAAAATAGAAGGATCGTTTGCCGTGATAGAGAACAAGTTGGTTTATAATAAACAAAGAAAATCAGTGTTAGTTACACTATTAGATATGCACCATAGTTTCTTCTTCGTTGTCATAATGTCACAGACAACTAGAGTTAGTGAGTCCTCTCCCATATGGCATACACGACCTTCGTAGACGTGCTCCACGTGTGAACGGTGGGAGGCAAGCACTGCCGTGTGTTGCTCTTGGGCTCACCTCACTGCGTCGAGGAGGCAGGAGCTCCCTCTGCTTCTCGTCATGGAGGAGTCCCCTCGCGAACTTCAAAGGTCACCTCCTCCCTCCTGTCTGTAAGGAGGAGTCTGTCAGGGCTTCTTGATAACTTTAATCATACCCATGACAGGTTCTCATAGCTTTGCATCCTTTCGATCGACTGGTGAGCCAGAGAGGCCAGCACGAGACAGTGGGCAGCAGTACACAAGGTCAGGTCGTATGTAAAGTTATGTTTGGACGAGTTGATCAGATGGAGGCATTGTATCTCTTCAGTACGTGCAGGGAAGAGAGAAGTCAGGGTGTTCGTGATGTGATGTTTCTTGTGTGTTCTGCCCACGTCAGGTCGTGGTTCATGGTGACACCTGACACAATACAGCTGACACCATGGGTCAGCTAACATCATGCTTGACACTGGTGATGTCAGGTGCACCGGCCAGGCATGACCCTGAAGCCCTGGGTCAGCTGAAGTCATGCCGATACCAGCGACGTCAGATTTACCAGCGGGGCTAGACCCCGACACATTGGGTCAGCTGACATCATACTCTGATCTGTTGGATCACTTGAGTTGTGCCAAGCAGTGGTGATGTCAGTGTCGACGAGGCAATACCCGGTGTTTGGTGTCTCGAGTTTTCAGTCAATACAGATGTAACTCTCGCAAATTTGTCCGGAAAATGGCCAAAATGTGTCCTTCATATAACATGGCTGGTGTGAGGATGTACACGTCTGTTTTGCTAAGATCTCATCACCTGGCCAGTGGAACTTGATCTGGGCTATATGTACCTATATATGGCTCTTCCCGTACGTATGTCGCCTCGATCCACACGATGACGTCAAATGACCCAGGATACCAGGGTCAGGCGAGGGCCACTACATATAATGTGGTCATGACGTCATTTGTCTCAGCGTGTCAAGATCAAGCCACGCTGGCTTCCATTACGTCATTGATGTCATCATGACGTCTATGAACGTTTCAGAGTCAAGCCCCGCCGGTACACTTGACGTCATGAATGTCAGCATGACGTCGTCTGACTCAGAGTGTCAGGGTGAAGCCCCTGCAGTACACCTACACTCACCACCGTCATCATGATGTCATCATATGAAGCAACGTCTCGGGATTAAGTCCTGCCGGTACGCTAGACATCGCGACTGTCATCATGAGGTCATGTGACCCAGCGTGTCAAGGTCAAGTCGGACTGGTGCACGTATACTGGTCAACGTCAGCATGACGTCAGTTGACTCGGTGTATCTGGGTCAATCCACACCTGTATATATGACGTCACCATTCTTCCCCCTTCCCCTTTAGCTTTATTTTTCCTTTACTCAGAACTGGAACATCGACGTTCCTTCCCCCAACCAAACTACTCATCTCTCCCTTCATCTCATCTTAGTTACAGTCACTTGCATTCAGACACCCAGCCTGTGTGTGTGTGTGTGTGTGTGTGTGTGTGTGTGTGTGTGTGTGTACCCACACGGGAATGACAACACGGTGGAACAATACAAGGTGGCAGGGGAACACGAGCGTAAAGCTGTCTTCTCGTAACACAAAGAGTTAAGACACACACACACACACACACACACACACACACACACACACACACACACATACACACACACACACACACACAAACACACACACACATACCCACACACACACACACACACACACACACACACACACTCACACACACATACACACACACTGATCGTAACCTATGTCAAGTTATTTGTGTGTGTGGAGACTAAAGGACCAAGGACACTGCAACACAAGAGAATGTTTGGTTCATATTTGTTGATCAAAGTTCTGAACTCACAAAGGCCTTCGACAGAAGCCAGCCTGTTAACAATACTTCAGTGTAAATCATAAATGCCGTGTTATATGATAAGAGAAGAATCTATAATTAGCTGATCTTTCTCATGATATCAGTTACGGTTAGATATGCGTTCAGCGATAATTATTTTATGCCTCATTCAGTAGCAGGATATCGATAAGGTCATCCCAACAGTGAAAGCATCCCAGGCCACATACGATCTCTGTCTGTATCCCTAATTGGTAACCAGAAACGACACCTTCCTACTTACCTTCAACATCTGAAGCCGTCTGTCTGCTGGAAGGAATAAAACAAATTTGGTAAAAAGTCCACATTTAAATAAAAGAAAAATGTATATTGTAAATGAACTTGATACATTTTATATGGTAATTTTACCTAACCATAGAACACTATCGTCACGTGTGAGAAAAATGAATAAGAATGTAGTTCTAATTACAATATATTAACAACTGATAATCTAAGTGACCTTTAAGCTCTACTTTACCTTGATTTAGATATAAGAAAACATAAATGGAAGTTGTTAGAGTAAAAAATATGAAGATTGAAGTGGAAAAAAGTTATTCCTCTTATCAATATAACACAAAACCTACTCATTATAAAACTTAATATCAAAGAAAACTATTCTTCAGGCCACCGGCTTCCTGCTGATAGACGGAGAACTTCCCTACACTACCATGATGTGTGGGACACTTGGATATCATTACAGGTTATACACCCACACTGTCACTATAGATGGGGCTACCAGACCCACACTCTATAAAAGACAAACAAGGAACAGAAGCATATAGTGACACACCCACCACAGCGATGTCTGAACAAGAACTGTAGGTTGAGGGGACCCACCTGGCCATACTCATATGGGAATCCCAAAGACTTCGAGCAGCGTCGGATTTGGCAGACCTAAGAATAGAGTTCTACGATGAATCATATCGACTTGAAATGATTATATGATAATATGCATATGAATGTGATGAGTTTGGAAACCAATCTAGATTCCATTTTGCATGTGAACGAGTGCCAGAAGTTGATATAACGGTAGATAAGATGTCAGTTAATGGTAACCAATTACGGAGTTTACATTAGCTCTGCTAGTATCTCGTGCTGGAAAGATTTTAGAGATTTTCCAGCTATGATTGCTGGCTGGTTACCTGGGCTTTGTAACTCTCGACTGCCAGGGTCAGTGAGGCCGGTAGCATGACGCTATATTCACCAATCGGAAAATCTTGAACACCTTCTGCTGGTGTTCAAGACCATGTACACTGTCACTACATATAGGTCCATTGTTCCTAGCCAGGGACTTTGGAACACATCATTTTACATTAACTTTGTCAAGATATTATAAAGTCCACTATAAATATAGCACACCATTTGCATGTCTAGTGTTTATCTATAAAACACGACATCTATGATTTAAGTTGTAAATTATTGCAATAATTCTAGTTTCAGATGACGAATTCTGCGAGTCCGAAACTTCAAGATTGATATACGTAGATGTTACAAACATGTTTACGTCCTGGACTCGTCTTGATCCCGCTCTTACGATGAAAAATACTTTTCCCAACTATCCATTTCTTCTTATTCATATGTTTCACACACACACACACACACACACACACACACACACACACACACACACACACACACACAGACACACAAACACACATATACATATATATATATATATATATATATATATATATATATATATATATATATATATATATATATATCTTTTCTTTCTTTTAAACTATTCGCCATTTCCCGCGCTAGCGAGGTAGCGTTAAGTACAGAGGACTGGGCCTTTTTTGGAATATCCTCACCTGGCCCCCTCTGCTCCTCCTTTTGGAAAAAAAAAAAATGAGAGGGGAGGATTTCCAGCCCCCCGCTCCCTCCCCTTTCAGTCGCCTTCTACGACACGCAGGGAATACGTGGGAAGTATTCTTAATCCCCTATCCCCAGGGACAATATATATATATATATATATATATATATATATATATATATATATATATATATATATATATATATATATATATAAAGAATACAAAGATGTTCTGGAAGGAGGTAAATAAAGTGCGTAAGACAAGCGAGCAAATGGGAACTTCAGTGAAGGGCGCTAATGGGGAGGTGATAACAAGTAGTGGTGATGTGAGAAGGAGATGGAGTGAGTATTTTGAAGGTTTGTTGAATGTGTTTGATGATAGAATGGCAGATATAGGGTGTCTTGGTAGAGGTGGTGTGCAAAGTGAGAGGGTTGGGGAAAATGATTTGGTAAACAGAGAAGAGGTAGTAAAAGCTTTGCGGAAGATGAAAGCCGGCAAGGCAGCAGGTTTGGATGGTATTGCTGTGGAATTTATTAAAAAAGGGGTGACTGTATTATTGACTGGTTGTTAAGGTTATTTAATGTATGTATGACTCATGGTGAGGTGCCTGAGGATTGGCGGAATGCATGCATAGTGCCATTATACAAAGGCAAACGGGATAAGAGTGAGTGCTCAAATTACAGAGGTATAAGTTTGTTGAGTATTCCTGGTAAATTATATGGGAGGGTATTGATTGAGAGGGTGAAGGCATGTACAGAGCATCAGATTGGGGAAGAGCAGTGTGGTTTCAGAAGTGGTAGAGGATGTGTGGATCAGGTGTTTGCTTTGAAGAATGTATGTGAGAAATACTTAGAAAAGCAAATGGATTTGTATGTAGCATTTATGGATCTGGAGAAGGAATATGATAGAACTGATAGAGATGCTCTGTGGAAGGTATTAAGAATATATGGTGTGGGAGGCAAGTTGTTAGAAGCAGTGAAAAGTTTTTATCGAGGATGTAAGGCATGTGTACGTGTAGGAAGAGAGGAAAGTGATTGGTTCTTAGTGAATGTAGGTTTGCGCCAGGGGTATGTGATGTCTCCATGGTTGTTTAATTTTGTTTATAGATGGGGTTGTTAGGGAGGAGAATGCAAGAATTTTCGAAAGAGGGGCAAAAATGAAGTCTGTTGTGGATGAGAGAACTTGGAAGTGAGTCAGTTGTTGTTCGCTGATGATACAGCGCTGGTGGCTGATTCATGTGAGAAACTGCAGAAGCTGGTGACGGAGTTTGGTAAAGTGTGTGAAAGAAGAAAGTTTAGAGTAAATGTGAATAAGAGCAAGGTTGTTAGGTACAGTAGGGTTGAGGGTCAAGTCAATTGGGAGGTAAGTTTGAATGGAGAAAAACTGGAGGAAGTGAAGTGTTTTAGATATCTGGAAGTGGTTCTGGCAGCGGATGGAAGCATGGAAGCGGAAGTGAATCATAGGGTGGGGGAGGGGGCGAAAATCCTGGGAGCCTTGAAGAATGTGTGGAAGTCGAGAAAATTATCTCGAAAAGCAAAAATGGGTATGTTTGAAGGAATAGTGGTTCCAACAATGTTGTATGGTTGCGAGGCGTGGGCTATGGATAGAGTTGTGCCTAGGAGGGTGGATGTGCTGGAAATGAGATGTTTGAGGACAATGTGTGGGGTGAGGTGGTTTGATCGAGTAAGTAATGTAAGGGTAAGGGAGATGTGTGGAAATAAAAAGAGCGTGGTTGAGAGAGCAGAAGAGGGTGTTTTGAAATGGTTTGGGCACATGGAGAGAATGAGTGAGGAAAGATTGACCAAGAGGATATATGTGTCGGAGGTGGAGGGAACGAGAAGTGGGAGACCAAATTGGAGGTGGAAAGATGGAGCGAAAAAGATTTTGAGTGATCGGGGTGTCAACATGCAGGAGGGTGAAAGGCGGGCAAGGAATAGAGTGAATTGGATCGATGTGGTATACCGGGGTTGACGTGCTGTCAGTGGATTGAATCAGGGCATGTGAAGCGTCTGGGATAAACCATGGAAAGCTGTGTGGGGCCTGGATGTGGAAAGGGAGCTGTGGTTTCGGGCATTATTGCATGACAGCTAGAGACTGAGTGTGAACGAATGAGGCCTTTGTTGTACTTTCCTAGCGCAACCCCGCACACATGAGGGGGGAGGGGGATGGTATTCCATGTGTGTCGAGGTGGCGATGGGAATGAATAAAGGCAGACAGTGTGAATTGTGTGCATGGGTATATATGTATGTGTCTGTGTGTGTATATATATGTGTACATTGAGATGTATAGGTATGTATATTTGCGTGTGTGGACGTGTATGTATATACATTGTGTATGGGGGTGGGTTGGGCCATTTCTTTCGTCTGTTTCCTTGCGCTACCTCGCAAACCCAGGAGACAGCGACAAAGCAAAATAAATAAATAAATAAATAAATAAATATATATATGTATATATATATATATATATATACATATATATATATATATATATATATATATATATATATATATACATATATATATATATATATATATACATATATATATATATATATATATATATATATATATATCGGAAGCATTCCCGCCTGTTGCACAGGGGCCCCGGGTTCGACCATGGCTGTTGGAGGTTTCTATATTCTATGCTGAGTATTGATGGGAAATTATATGGGAGGGTATTGATTTAGAGAGTGAAGGTATGTACAGAGCATCAGGTTGTGGAAGAGCAGTGTGGTTTCAGAAGTAGTAGAGGATGTGTGGATCAGGTGTTTGCTTTGAATAGTGTATGTGAGAGATACTTAGAAAAGCAAATGGATTTCTATGTAGCATTTATGAATCTGGAGAGGGCATATGATAGAGTTGATAGAGATGCTCTGTGGAAGGTACTAAGAATATATGGTGTGAAAGGCAAGTTGCTAGAAGTGAAAAGTTTTTATCGAGGATGTAAGGCATGTGTACGTGTAGGAAGAGAGGAAAGTGATTGGTTCTCAGTGAATGTAGGGTTGCGGCAGGGATATGTGATGTCTCCATGGTTCTTTAATTTGTTTATGGATGGGGTTCTTAGGAAGGTGAATGAAAGGGTTTTGGAAAGAGGGGAAAGTATGCAGTCTGTTGTGGATGAGAGAGCTTGGGAAGTGAGTCAGTTGTTGTTCGCTGAAGATACAGTGCTGGTGGCTGATTTATGTGAGAAACTGCAGAAGCTGATGACTGAGTTTGGTAAAGTGTGTGAAAGAAGAAAGGTGAAAGTAAATGTGAATAAGAGCAAGGTTATTAGGTACA
The DNA here is from genome assembly GCF_036320965.1 of Panulirus ornatus. Lineage (NCBI taxonomy): Eukaryota > Metazoa > Arthropoda > Malacostraca > Decapoda > Palinuridae > Panulirus > Panulirus ornatus. The sequence continues at coordinate 33,524,740 of NC_092243.1, read as the reverse complement.
GTAGGATTGAGGGTCAAGTTAATTGGAAGGTAAGTTTGAATGGAGAAAAACTGGAGGAAGTGAAATGTTTTAGATATCTGGGAGTGGATTAGGCAGCGGATGGAATCATGGAAGCGGAAGTGAATCATAGGGTGGGAGAGGGGGCGAAAATTTTGGAAGCCTTGAAGAATGTGTGGAAGTCGAGAACATTATCTAGGAAAGCAAAAATGGGTATGTTTGAAGGAATAGTGGTTCCAACAATGTTGCATGGTTGCGAGGCTTGGACTATGGATAGAGTTGTCCGAAGGAGGGTGGATGTGCTGGAAATGAGATGTTTGCGGACAATATGTGGTGTGAGGTGGTTTGATGGAGTAAGTAATAACACTGTAAGAGAGAAGTGTGGTAATGAAAAGAGCGTGGTTGAGAACCAGAAGAAGATGTTTTGAAATGGTTTGGTCACATGGAGAGAGTGAGCGAAGTAAGATTGACCAAAAGAATATATGTGTCAGAGGAGAAGGGAACGAGGAGGAGTGGGAGACCAAATTGGAAGTGGAAAGATGGAGTGAAAAAGATTTTGAGTGATCGGGGCCTGAACAGGCAGGAGGGTGAGAGGCGTGCAACGAATAGAGTGAACTGGAACGATGTGGTATACCAGGGTCGACGTGCTGTCAATGGATTAAACCAGAGCATGTGAAGCGTCTGGGGGATAGCATGGAAAGTTCTGTGGGGCCTGGATGTGGAAAGGGAGCTGTGGTTTCGGTGCATTATTACATGACAGCTAGAGACTGAGTGTGAACGAATGGGACTTTTGTTGTCTTCCTAGCGCAACCTTGCGCACATGAGGGGGAGGGGGTTGTTATTTCTTGTGTGGCGGGGTGGCAATGGGAATGAATAAAGGCAGACAGTATGAATTATGTACATGTGAATATGTGTATATGTCTGTGTAGTATATATATATATATATATATATATATATATATATATATATATATATATATATATATATATTTTTCTTTTGCTTTGTCGCTGTCTCCCGCGTTTGCGAGGTAGCGCAAGGAAACAGACGAAAGAAATGGCCCAACCCACCCCCATACACATGTATATACATACGTCCACACACGCAAATATACATACCTACACAGCTTTCCATGGTTTATCCCAGACGCTTCACATGCCTTGATTCAATCCACTGACAGCACGTCAACCCCGGTATACCACATCGCTCCAATTCACTCTATTCCTAGCCCTCCTTTCACCCTCCTGCATGTTCAGGCCCCGATCACACAAGATCTTTTTCACTCCATCTTTCCACCTCCAATTTGGTCTCCCTCTTCTCCTCGTTCCCTCCACCTCCGACACATATATCCTCTTGGTCAATCTTTCCTCACTCATTCTCTCCATGTGCCCAAACCATTTCAAAACACCCTCTTCTGCTCTCTCAACCACGCTCTTTTTATTTCCACACATCTCTCTTACCCTTACGTTACTTACTCGATCAAACCACCTCACACCACACATTGTCCTCAAACATCTCATTTCCAGCACATCCATCCTCCTGCGCACAACTCTATCCATAGCCCACGCCTCGCAACCATACAACATTGTTGGAACCCCTATTCCTTCAAACATACCAATTTTGCTTTCCGAGGTAATGTTCTCGACTTCCACACATTCTTCAAGGCTCCCAGAATTTTCGCCCCCTCCCCACCCTATGATTCACTTCCGCTTCCATGGTTCCATCCGCTGCCAGATCCACTCCCAGATATCTAAAACACTTCACTTCCTCCAGTTTTTCTCCATTCAAACTCACCTCCCAATTGACTTGACCCTCAACCCTACTGTACTAATAACCTTGCTCTTATTCACATTTACTCTTAACTTTCTTCTTTCACACACTTTACCAAACTCAGTCACCAGCTTCTGCAGTTTCTCACATGAATCAGCCACCAGCGCTGTATCATCAGCGAACAACAACTGACTCACTTCCCAAGCTCTCTCATCCCCAACAGACTTCATACTTGCCCCTCTTTCCAAAACTCTTGCATTCACCTCCCTAACAACCCCATCCATAAACAAATTAAACAACCATGGAGACATCACACACCCCTGCCGCAAACCTACATTCACTGAGAACCAATCACTTTCCTCTCTTCCTACACGTACACATGCCTTACATCCTCGATAAAAACTTTTCACTGCTTCTAACAACTTGCCTCCCATACCATATATCTTAATACCTTCCACAGAGCATCTCTATCAACTCTACCATATGCCTTCTCCAGATCCATAAATGCTACATACAAATCCATTTCCTTTTCTAAGTATTTCTCACATACATTCTTCAAAGCAAACACCTGATCCACACATCCTCTACCACTTCTGAAACCACACTGCTCTTCCCAATCTGATGCTCTGTACATGCCTTCACCCTCTCAATCAATACCCTCCCATATAATTTACCAAGAATACTCAACAAACTTATACCTCTGTAATTTGAGCACTCACTCTTATCCCCTTTGCCTTTGTACAATGGCACTATGTACGCATTATGCCAATCCTCAGCACCTCACCATGAGTCATACATACATTAAATAACCTTACCAACCATTATATATATATAAATATATATATATATATATAAATATATATATATATATATATATATATATTATATATATATATATATATATATATATATATTATATATAATAATATATATATTATATATATATATATATATATATATTTATTGTATACATATATATATATATATATATATAATATAATATAATATATATATATATATATATATATATATATATATGTTTATTTGTATATGGATGGGGTTGTTAGGGAGGTGAATGCAAGAGTTTTGGAAAGAGGGGCAAGTAGGCAGTCTGTTGTGTATGAGAGAGCTTGGGAAGTGAGTCAGTGTTTGTTCGCTGATGATACAGCGCTGGTGGCTGATTCATGTAAGAAACTGCAGAAGCTGGTGACGAGTCTGGTAAAGTGTGTGAAAGAAGAAAGTTAAAAGTAAATGTGAATAAGAGCAAGGTTATTAGGTACAGTAGGATTGAGGGTCAAGTTAATTGGAAGGTAAGTTTGAATGGAGAAAAACTTGAGGAAGTGAAATGTTTTAGATATCTGGGAGTGGATTAGGCAGCGGATGGAATCATGGAAGCGGAAGTGAATCATAGGGTGGGAGAGGGGGCGAGAATTTTGGGAGCCTTGAAGAATGTGTGGAAGTCGAGAACATTATCTAGGAAAGCAAAAATGGGTATGTTTGAAGGAATAGTGGTTCCAACAATGTTGTATGGTTGCGAGGCGTGGGCTATGGATAGAGTTGTCCGAAGGAGGGTGGATGTGCTGGAAATGAGATGTTTGCGGACAATATGTGGTGTGAGGTGGTTTGATCGAGTAAGTAATAATAGTGTAAGAGAGATGTGTGGTAATGAAAAGAGTGTGGTTGAGAACCAGAAGAAGATGTTTTGAAATGGTTTGGTCACATGGAGACAGTGAGCGAAGTAAGATTGACCAAAAGAATATATGTGTCGGAGGTGAAGGGAACGAGGAGAAGTGGGAGACCAAATTGGAGGTGGAAAGATGGAGTGAAAAAGATTTTGAGTGATCGGGGCCTGAACATGCAGGAGGGTGAGAGGCGTGCAACGAATAGAGTGAACTGGAACGATGTGGTATATCAGGGTCGACGTGCTGTCAATGGATTGAACCAGAGCATGTGAAGCGTCTGGGGGATAGCATGGAAAGTTCTGTGGGGCCTGGATGTGGAAAGGGAGCTGTGGTTTCGGTGCATTATTACATGACAGCTAGAGACTGAGTGTGAACGAATGGGACTTTTGTTGTCTTCCTAGCGCAACCTTGCGCACATGAGGGGGAGGGGGTTGTTATTTCTTGTGTGGCTGGGTGGCAATGGGAATGAATAAAGGCAGACAGTATGAATTATGTACATGTGAATATATGTATATATATATATATATATATATATATATATATATATATATATATATATATATATATATATATATATATATATTTTTCTTTTTGCTTTGTCGCTGTCTCCCGCGTTTGCGAGGTAGCGCAAGGAAACAGACGAAAGAAATGGCCCAACCCACCCCCATACACATGTATATACATACGTCCACACACGCAAATATACATACCTACACAGCTTTCCATGGTTTATCCCAGACGCTTCACATGCCTTGATTCAATCCACTGACAGCACGTCAACCCCGGTATACCACATCGCTCCAATTCACTCTATTCCTAGCCCTCCTTTCACCCTCCTGCATGTTCAGGCCCCGATCACACAAGATCTTTTTCACTCCATCTTTCCACCTCCAATTTGGTCTCCCTCTTCTCCTCGTTCCCTCCACCTCCGACACATATATCCTCTTGGTCAATCTTTCCTCACTCATTCTCTCCATGTGCCCAAACCATTTCAAAACACCCTCTTCTGCTCTCTCAACCACGCTCTTTTTATTTCCACACATCTCTCTTACCCTTACGTTACTTACTCGATCAAACCACCTCACACCACACATTGTCCTCAAACATCTCATTTCCAGCACATCCATCCTCCTGCGCACAACTCTATCCTTAGCCCACGCCTCGCAACCATACAACATTGTTGGAACCCCTATTCCTTCAAACATACCCAATTTTGCTTTCCGAGGTAATGTTCTCGACTTCCACACATTCTTCAAGGCTCCCAGAATTTTCGCCCCCTCCCCCACCCTATGATTCACTTCCGCTTCCATGGTTCCATCCGCTGCCAGATCCACTCCCAGATATCTAAAACACTTCACTTCCTCCAGTTTTTCTCCATTCAAACTCACCTCCCAATTGACTTGACCCTCAACCCTACTGTACCTAATAACCTTGCTCTTATTCACATTTACTCTTAACTTTCTTCTTTCACACACTTTACCAAACTCAGTCACCAGCTTCTGCAGTTTCTCACATGAATCAGCCACCAGCGCTGTATCATCAGCGAACAACAACTGACTCACTTCCCAAGCTCTCTCATCCCCAACAGACTTCATACTTGCCCCTCTTTCCAAAACTCTTGCATTCACCTCCCTAACAACCCCATCCATAAACAAATTAAACAACCATGGAGACATCACACACCCCTGCCGCAAACCTACATTCACTGAGAACCAATCACTTTCCTCTCTTCCTACACGTACACATGCCTTACATCCTCGATAAAAACTTTTCACTGCTTCTAACAACTTGCCTCCCATACCATATATTCTTAATACCTTCCACAGAGCATCTCTATCAACTCTACCATATGCCTTCTCCAGATCCATAAATGCTACATACAAATCCATTTCCTTTTCTAAGTATTTCTCACATACATTCTTCAAAGCAAACACCTGATCCACACATCCTCTACCACTTCTGAAACCACACTGCTCTTCCCCAATCTGATGCTCTGTACATGCCTTCACCCTCTCAATCAATACCCTCCCATATAATTTACCAAGAATACTCAACAAACTTATACCTCTGTAATTTGAGCACTCACTCTTATCCCCTTTGCCTTTGTACAATGGCACTATGTACGCATTATGCCAATCCTCAGGCACCTCACCATGAGTCATACATACATTAAATAACCTTACCAACCATTATATATATATATATATATATATATATATATATATATATATATATATATATATATATATATATATTATATATATATATATATATATATATATATATATATATATATATATATATATATATATATATATATATATATATATATATTTATTGTATACATATATATATATATATATATATATATATATATATATATATATATATATATATATATATATATATATTGTTTAATTTGTATATGGATGGGGTTGTTAGGGAGGTGAATGCAAGAGTTTTGGAAAGAGGGGCAAGTAGGCAGTCTGTTGTGTATGAGAGAGCTTGGGAAGTGAGTCAGTGTTTGTTCGCTGATGATACAGCGCTGGTGGCTGATTCATGTAAGAAACTGCAGAAGCTGGTGACTGAGTCTGGTAAAGTGTGTGAAAGAAGAAAGTTAAGAGTAAATGTGAATAAGAGCAAGGTTATTAGGTACAGTAGGATTGAGGGTCTAGTCAATTGGAAGGTAAGTTTGAATGGAGAAAAACTGGAGTAAGTAAAGTGTTTTAGATATCTGGGAGTGGATCTGGCAGCGGATGGAATCATGGAAGCGGAAGTGAATCATAGGGTGGGGGAGGGGGCGAAAATACTGGGAGCCTTGAAGAATGTTTGGAGAACATTATCTCGGAAAGCAAAAATGGGTATGTTTGAAGGAATAGTGGTTCCAACAATGTTGTATGGTTGCGAGGCGTGGGCTATGGATAGAGTTGTGCGCAGGAGAGTGGATGTGCTGGAAATGAGATGTTTGAGGATAATATGTGGTGTGAGGTGGTTTGATCGAGTAAGTTATGTAAGGGTGAGAGAGATGTGTGGAAATAAAAAGAGTGTGGTTGAGAGAGCAGAAGAGGGTGTTTTGAAATGGTTTGGTCACATGGAGAGAATGAGCGGGGAAAGATAGACCAAGAGGATATATGTGTCAGAGGTGGAGGGAACGAGGAGAAGTGGGAGACCAAATTGGAGGTGGAAAGATGGAGTGAAAAGATTTTGAGTGATCGGGGCCTGAACATGCAGGAGGGTGAAAGGCGTGCAAGGAATAGAGTGAATTGGAACGATGTGGTATACCGGGGTGGACGTGCTGTCAGTGGATTGAACCAGGGCATGTGAAGCGTCTGGGGTAAACCAAGGAAAGTGTGTGCGGCCTGGATGTGGAAAGGGAGCTGTGGTTTCGGTGCATTATTACATGACAGCTAGAGACTGAGTGTGAGCAAATGGGGCCTTTGGTGTCTTTCCTAGCGCTACCTCGCACACATGAGGGGGGAGGGGGTTGCTATTCCATGTGTGGCAAGGTGGCGATGGGAACAAATAAAGGCAGACAGTATGAATTATGTACATGTATATATATGTATATGTCTGTGCGTGTATATATATGTGTACATTGAGATGTATAGGTATGTATATTTGCGTGTGTGGACGTGTATGTATATACACGTGTATGTGGGCGGGTTGGGCCATTCTTTCGTCTGTTTCCTTGCGCTACCTCGCTAACGCGGGAGACAGCGACAAAGCCAAATAAATAGAATAAAAAACAAAAAAAAAAAAAAATATATATATATATATATATATATATATATGTATATATATATATATATATATATATATATATATATATATATATATATATATATATATATATATATATATATATATTCCCTGGGGATAGGGGAGAAAGAATACTTCCCACGTATTCCCTGCGTGTCGTAGAAGGCGACTAAAAGGGAAGGGAGCGGGGGGTTGGAAATCCTCCCCTCTCTTTTTTTTTTTTTTTTTTTTTTCCAAAAGAAGGAACAGAGAAGAGGTCCAGGTGAGGATATTCCCTCAAAGGCCCAGTCCTCTGTTCTTAACGCTACCTCGCTATCGCGGGAAATGGCGAATAGTATGAAAAAAAAAAAAAAATATATATATACTGAGTGTGAACGAATGAGGCCTTTGTTGTCTTTTCCTAGGGCTACCCCGCACACATGAGGGGGGAGGGGGATGGTATTCCATGCGTGGCGGGGTGGCGATGGGAATAAGTAGGGGCAGACAGTGTGAATTGTGTGCATGGGTATATATATATATATATATATGTATGTGTCTGTGTGTGTATATGTATGTGTACATAGAGATGTATAGGTATGTATATTTGCGTGTGTCGAAGTGTGTGTATATAAATGTGTATGGGGTGGGTTGGGCCGTTTCTTTCGTCTGTTTCCTTGCGCTACCTCGCAAACGCGGGAGACAGCGACAAAGCAAAAAAAAAAAAAAGAAAAAAAAAAAAAAAATATATATATATATATATATATATATATATATATATATATATATATATATATGTATATATATATATATATATATATATATATATATATATATATATATATATATATATATATATTCAGAAAAGAAGAGTGAATGTTGGGGTGAAGAGGGTGGTGAGAGTAAGTGAGCTTGAGAAGGAGACCTGTGTGAGGAAGTACCAGGAGAGACTGAGTACAGAATGGAAAAAGGTGAGAACAATGGAAGCAAGGGGAGTGGGGGAGGAATGGGATGTATTTAGGGAATCAGTGATGGATTGCGCAAAAGATGATTGTGGCATGAAAAGAGTGGGAGGTGGGTTGATTAGAAAGGGTAGTGAGTGGTGGGATAAAGAAGTAAGAGTATTAGTGAAAGAGAAGAGAGAGGCATTTGGACGATTTTTGCAGGGAAAAAAAGCAATTGAGTGGGAGATGTATAAAAGAAAGAGACAGGAGGTCAAGAGAAAGGTGCAAGAGGTGAAAAAAAGGGCAAATGAGAGTTGGGGTGAGAGAGTATCATTAAATTTTAGGGAGAATAAAAAGATGTTCTGGAAGGAGGTAAATAAAGTGCGTAAGACAAGGGAGCAAATGGGAACTTCAGTGAAGGGCGCAAATGGGGAGGTGATAACAAGTAGTGGTGATGTGAGAAGGAGATGGAGTGAGTATTTTGAAGGTTTGTTGAATGTGTTTGATGATAGAGTGGCAGATATAGGGTGTTTTGGTCGAGGTGGTGTGCAAAGTGAGAGGGTTAGGGAAAATGATTTGGTAAACAGAGAAGAGGTAGTGAAAGCTTTGCGGAAGATGAAAGCCGGCAAAGCAGCAGGTTTGGATGGTATTGCAGTGGAATTTATTAAAAAAGGGGGTGACTGTATTGTTGACTGGTTGGTAAGGTTATTTAATGTATGTATGACTCATGGTGAGGTACCTGAGGATTGGAGGAATGCGTGCATAGTGCCATTGTACAAAGGCAAAGGGGATAAGAGTGAGTGCTCAAATTACAGAGGTATAAGTTTGTTGAGTATTCCTGGTAAATTATATGGGAGGGTATTGATTGAGAGGGTGAAGGCTTGTACAGAGCATCAGATTGGGGAAGAGCAGTGTGGTTTCAGAAGTGGTAGAGGATGTGTGGATCAGGTGTTTGCTTTGAAAAATGTATGTGAGAAATACTTAGAAAAGCAAATGGATTTGTATGTAGCATTTATGGATCTGGAGAAGGCATATGATAGATTTGATAGAGATGCTCTGTGGAAGGTATTAAGAATATATGGTGTGGGAGGCAAGTTGTTAGAAGCAGTGAAAAGTTTTTATCGAGGATGTAAGGCATGTGTACGTGTAGGAAGAGAGGAAAGTGATTGGTTCTCAGTGAATGTAGGTTTGCGGCAGGAGTGTGTGATGTCTCCATGGTTGTTTAATTTGTTTATGGATGGGGTTGTTAGGAAGGTAAATGCAAGAGTTTTGGAAAGAGGGGCAAGTATGAAGTCTGTTGGGGATGAGAGAGCTTGGGAAGTGAGTCAGTTGTTGTTCGCTGATGATACAGCGCTGGTGGCTGATTCATGTGAGAAACTGCAGAAGCTGGTGACTGAGTTTGGTAAAGTGTGTGGAAGAAGAAAGTTAAGAAAGTTAAGAGTAAATGTGAATAAGAGCAAGGTTATTAGGTACAGTAGGGTTGAGGGTCAAGTCAATTGGGAGGTGAGTTTGAATGGAGAAAAACTGGAGGAAGTGAAGTGTTTTAGATATCTGGGAGTGGATCTGGCAGCGGATGGAACCATGGAAGCGGAAGTGGATCATAGGGTGGGGGAGGGGGCGAAAATTCTGGGGGCCTTGAAGAATGTGTGGAAGTCGAGAACATTATCTCGGAAAGCAAAAATGGGTATGTTTGAAGGAATAGTGGTTCCAACAATGTTGTATGGTTGCGAGGCGTGGGCTATGGATAGAGTTGTGCGCAGGAGGATGGATGTGCTGGAAATGAGATGTTTGAGGACAATGTGTGGTGTGAGGTGGTTTGTTCGAGTGAGTAACGTAAGGGTAAGAAAGATGTGTGGAAATAAAAAGAGCGTTGTTGAGAGAGCAGAAGAGGGTGTTTTGAAATGGTTTGGGCACATGGAGAGGATGAGTGAGGAAAGATTGACCAAGAGGATATATGTGTCGGAGGTGGAGGGAACAAGGAGAAGAGGGAGACCAAATTGGAGGTGGAAAGATGGAGTGAAAAAGATTTTGTGTGATCGGGGCCTGAACATGCAGGAGGGTGAAAGGAGGGCAAGGAATAGAGTGAATTGGAGCGATGTGGTATACCGGGGTTGACGTGCTGTCAGTGGATTGAATCAAGGCATGTGAAATGTCTGGGGTAAACCATGGAAAGCTGTGTAGGTATGTATATTTGCGTGTGTGGACGTATGTATATACATGTGTATGGGGGGGGGGTTGGGCCATTTCTTTCGTCTGTTTCCTTGCGCTACCTCGCAAACGCGGGAGACAGCGACAAAGTATAAAAAAAAAATATATATATATATATATATATATATATATATATATATATATATATATATATATATATATATCTATATATATATATATATACATATACTAGCTGTGGTATCAGGCGTTGGACTGGAAAAAACTGCTCAAACAAAAATGTTTTGTATCACTTTGAAAGCAAAAAGTTTATATGTCTAAGTAAGCACAGTCTTTGAATTAACATTGACCAGATGGTAATCATTGCTTTTGTTAACATTACGTACGTCTGGTTGCTTATTCTGAATGAGTGCAGCTTGGGTACCAGGTGCTGCTGTAGAAAATGACTTTTGTGCAATAGAAAAGAATATCTTATATCTATTTGTAAAGAGTTTTAACTTTATAAAACATAATGATGATTGAACCAATGCCAGTGGTACATTTTTAACATTCTCTCAGCTGTAGTGAACTAAGTGTAATCTATGACTTCCAAAGGAGGTCATTGATGTCCTCAAAGTGGTCTTCAAGGCCAAAATGCAATAGCATTAAACCGTACCACCTCGTTCAGATTCTGAAGTACCTACTTCTAAAATCTAAGGTTTATATACGCCATGGTTTGGTCTTGCATAAACAAAACGCAAACGCAATGCAGACACTTTTAAGATTAATCGTAAATTACAGCAAGAAATATACAGGTAACATAGAATGCAATTTCGAATGGAGAAGACCTGTAGGAAGTGTGGCGTTTTGAATACTTGAGAGTGGATATGGCAACGAATGGAAGGTCAACGAATGGAAGGGAAGGCCAGCGGCAATAGTACTGGTCGTATTGTGGAAAGAAAGGCATTTCGTAAACAAGTTGTTTACTAAATGGCATCCTTACTATGTCTCTTCGCTGTATATCAACTGACTATTATATTTCATTCTTGTATCTCCCCTGATGATGTGATTATTACACGAAAGTGCACTTGGGAACGTATCCTGTTTCATTTCTCCGTGGACTCATATGAATAAACTTGATCACGTGCTCAAACGTGATCCTTTCAAATATATATATATATATATATATATATATATATATATATATATATATATATATATATATATATATATATATATATATGCTCGCGATCGTTGACCGTCTCAAAGAAAATCCTCGTATATGTAACATCTTCCTTGGCTGGAAAAATCTTATTCGTGTGAATTCATCGTGTAACGTTGCTCTGTCAGAATAGAATCCTTTACGTATGAACGATAAAACGCCTTTAGATCATTTTTTTGTCTAAGATTTTTCACTGGATTATAATGAAACAGGGTCTTTTTCATAATTCAGATACGATCTTTTTCATAAATGTTCAACGTGCAAAAACCTTATCTAAAAGGTATATAGATAAAAATGTTTCTCTCTCTCCTAGCAAGAGATAATGGGTTGGTGTGAAACAGGGAAAGCCCATCCCAGCGCCCTGCACTTTTCCTTGGATGTGAGGCAATACCAGGAAGATATAAAAGTTAATGGTCGCATTGCACGACATGGTGCTGCAAGAAACCGAGGAAAAGAAGGAATTCCTCTCACCAGACAGCTCGATGTAAACTTCTATTTTTGAATATACGTTGGTACTCGCTTATCATGTGAACTTTATTAAGTAAACTTTACCATGGTAACTCCATATGAAAAGTCTTACTATGGAAGTGTTGTATTATAAGACTAGTAGAGCTCAACTCACACCGTGAGATATACATATCAAAAACATTTCAGAATTTTTGAAGTAAATTGTTATTGTGGAAAATTATGATGGTCCGCCGGAATTGAACACAAAAGCTTACGAAAAAAAAGAGCGATAGATGTAAATCTCGTCTTATCAGAACTCAAGAAGGTAAACTTTAATTGTAAGAGAACTATGGCGGTAAGCTTTAAATATCAGAGCTAGAAGACATCATCATTGTGAGAGGAACATTTGTCTGAGACCTTCTCATGTGAACTTGCATAATAACTGTGACAGTACCTCCTGTTACCACAGAATTCTGTATCAATATTCTGGAGGATATGTTTGCTGCCAGAGAACTCCTGGGGAGAGGAGAACACTTGAGTAAAAGAGTTCTTTGCATAACAATGTGAAGAGGGAGTCTCGGGGTAAACTTCCATAAATGAACTTCGGCAAACTTCTGTAACGAGAGAGCTTTGAAGATTAATTCCTACATCAACTGAGAGTATGTTCATTGAGTCAAGAGATGGAATTACATAACAGTCGAAAGAGAGGAAAGTTGTAAGAAATTTTCGATAGAGAGATGGGTAAATACTGGGTCTTGAAGGCGCTAAACTTAAACAGATTTCGTCTACCCCACTGAGATATCCAGTCAAAAGTCTGAGTTTATTAAGAAAGTTGTGTCGAAACGAGATGAATATTAAGTGAGAGAAGAAAGAGCACAATTGAAAGATGTGGCGAAATGCCGTTTTGAGTTATCAGCGTATGGGTGCATTTGGTTATTTGTGGACGAAAAGATATCGTTGATAGAAAGGAAAAAAAAAAAAAAAATAGGACACAGGGCAGAACCCTGAAGGACACTGCTGCTGACAGAGAATGGGGAAGAGACTGATCCATGAACATCCACTGAGACAGATCGGACAGAAGGGAACAACGTGAAGGAGGGAAGCCAAAAGAGGAAAGCTTAAAGAGGGGATCCCGTTACCACATCTTGAAAGGCTCTGAATATGTCAAGGACAAGTACATATGATTCCTCCAGATTCTTCAGGGATGATGAGCAGACATTAGCAAGATAAAACAGAATATCACGGGTAGTTCTTGCCTTCCGAAATCCATAATGGTGATCAGAGAGAAGACTGTAAGATTCAGTATGTCAGGGAATATGGAAGTTGAGGAGGGATTCAAAGACTCTGAAAATGGTAGATGTGAAAGGACAACTGGTTTTAAACAGAAACTGAATAGATGAGAAGGCACAGGTGTAAGTTTAGAGGCATATTTTCAGAATACAGGAATTGATGCCATAAGCACCATAAGTCTTGCGTGTGTCCAGAAAGAGAAGCCCTTTTCGGACAGTTCGAAAAGAGATTACGGGAAAGGGTATAGGATTATTGAGAGGAGTTTCAGGAAGGGAAGGAATGTTAGATTTTAAGGAGAAACGGGAACCAAAGAGAGTTGCTATGTCTACGAGAGAGAAAGTGAAGGGTAAGTAGAACAACAGAAGCTGTTAGCGATGCCCTTAGTTAAAGACTAGAAAGACAAAGCAGTAGATGACGAAGAGTTTATCGCACTTTCCTTGCATAAAGGAACACTTTACCTCACAGACAGCGTATTTGCTATAATTATAGGCAGTGGTGAAAGCTGAATGGGAGTCAGAGGTAGGAGAGTTTTTCCAAGCCCGATATGTCTGATCCCCCTGGTCTGAATGGCCTCAGAACAGGAGCGGTTCGACCTTGGATTGGAAGAAGAGGTTGACTTGGTGATAAATGCTTCCATCCCCGCAACAATAACCTCTGATATGAGTTTGGCGAAGACAGAAGCATCACCAAATAAGCGATAGTAACTTAACCCAAGGAAAGTAGAAATGAATTTTCGTTATTCCAGTCAGCTTTGCTGGAGTGCTAATATCTATGTTTAGAGAGGGCTGCCGTTGAAACAGGTACACTCATGAGAGTGAGGTCAGAATCAAAATAAATGGGGACGAGATTGTGTGGTAACGACACAAAGGATTAGAGGAGAAAGAGATCCAGAATACTAGAAGAGTGGTCGCAGTTGTCATGAATATGGGTGGGTGGAAGATAATTTCCAGTAGATCACTGAGAATGGAGAAGGTAAGAGCTTTTATACTTCGATCATCCATACAAGAGGAATTTAACCATTCCCTATGGTGAACGTTGAAATCCCCCAAATAGAGGATCTCGGCTTGTGGGTGAGAGGGAGCAACAGTCTAATGGTAGGAGTCTGGGTAACTGAAGAAAGATATAGATTTTGTAGAATTAAAAGAGCAGTAAGCGAGCAGTAAGTGTGGTAGGTGGGGAGACATACTTATAGCTAGATGACATCAAAGTTTGGCGATTCAAGGTACTCGAGACGTGCTACAGGTGTGATAATGTTGGAATATGCATAAACACCACCTCTGAACCAGAATCATGAGTGGAGGTTATAGTTGGATATGAGAAAGGGGCTAGTGTGAACTTAGACGATTGTGTCTCTGACAGTTTAAGATATTTGGAGAGATACTAGACAGATGGTATTCAACCGAAGAGAGGCTACCAGAGAGATCACGAATGTTGGTATAGTGAACAGAAAAAGATGAAGGTCTAACAGAGAAGGAAAGGTCGTGGGAAGGGGCCGGTATTACTACTGTCAGAGCCCTCCCTCATATTGGCAGTAGAATCAGGCAGAATCCTGGAGATTCTTAGCACCACATGATGCCGGGGTTTAGGGGCCATAGGTTCGTTGGACTACATGATTATATCTAAAAACTGTTGTGCAGATGACAGATGGCAAGAGAACTTGTGTATGAAGAAAATAAGTGAGGTTTAAGTAAGCGTATGGCGTTTGTAAGGATAAGATGGCAGGAACAGCCCGGTAGTCCAGTCTTGATGAGACAGAAAATAAGATAAGCAATCCCGACATGGAGTGAGTGAGATGACTCCGGGAACCCATAATCCAATCATTAATACAGCCATCAGACTTGAACTGCGCAGAAATCTATGGCTTGAAGATATCCTCAGGGAGCATTGTCACCTTTTGTATGCCACATGCAACTCTCGCACATGTCAGCACTACTGTCTGAAATACCTCTATTCCTTACCCACTCCTCTTGATGCAAAATCTTATCTAATGCTTATCGAAAATCTAGATGAATGACATCAACTGCTTTATTTTCGTCATACATGCTGATGACATTATAAGTCAAGCAGATTTGTCAGACATGAGCGATTTCGTCGAAAACCTGGTCGAGAATCGTTTATTAACTCCAGTCCTTGGCTTGATAGTATCCTAATTTAATTAGCAGCGAATCAAACCCGCAAAGAGAGTATATTAGATTCAGATGTAACAACAAATGAGGATCTTCTTGATAATGCTGAAGTTGGAGAGTTCTGGTACAAGTGATCAAAGACAAACTACTTTTGAGGTCACTCTCAACAATGCATATAATGATGATCAACATGACCGTCGCAGAAAAATGTATGATTTTAGATTTGCAAATTCTAATGATCTTCGCATTTCACATGGCAGGTAAACCTGAAATGATGTAAACAACTAAAATGACATGAACGTAGCTTGGAAAAGCTGTAGCACTACCTTCAAAGCGTTAGAGGAAACAGTGAATGATATATTTCTAGAACGAAGCCAAGAATGGTGAGATAAAAAGCAAAACAATTGATGTCATCTATCTAGTATTTCAAAAAACATTCGGTAAGGATCTACACCAAAGTTTGCTGGCAAAAATTAAATCACACGGCAATGATGGCTTTGTATTTCGGTGGATGGTAAAAAGGTTAGACGCAACAAGTGGAGTGCCACAAGGATCAGTCTTGGGACCGGTTCTCTTCCTCATTGATATTAATGGTACTGATGATGGCATTGATAATAAGTAATAAATGCAAAATACGCTAAAGATACAAGACGGATATAAATCTACAAATGAACTTGAACGTCTATTGCTTCAAACTGACATAGACACACTGATGGGCTGGGCTAATGGGTGGCAAATAAGTTTTAACGTCAATAAGAGCAAAGCTTTGCATATCGGCAACAAAAACGAAATAGCATCCCACAGTATGAATTCTGACGAACTCCAAAAGTTAATGAAGAAAAAGACTTGGGTGTAGTAATCTCTGGTGACTTAAAACCAGGTAAGCAGTACACAAAAGTAGAAGAATGAACTAAATTATCGGATTCACAGGTAAAGCCTCCAAATTTGAGTCTAAGGAAATCATTCGTACTCTTTACAGTTCGTTGATTCGTCCCTATCCTGAATATTGTGTTCAGTTTCTGGTCTCTCAACCTAAAGACAAGACAGACAGAATGATGAGAGTGCAGCGCAAAGCTACCAAGATGATTTTCGAGCTGAAAAACAAATCCTACGACAGAACATTAAACTACTTGAAGCTATACAGCTTGGAGAAGAGAAGGTTAAGAGGTGATATATGTATTCAAAATCATCAAAGGCTTTGATAATTGATCTATCAAATTACTTGAGAAACGATTCGTCTGATTTCACTCGTAGTAATGGATACAAACTTGAGGGCAAGAGTTTTACCTCGAGTAAGGCAAAGAACCTTTCCTTCAAAAGGATTGTTAACATATGGGACGATCTGCTAATCAAAGTGGTTGAAAACAAACATATAGATACGTTTAAGAAAAGACTTGAGAACTGTTCTGCTTCAAGTCCACGACTGACATTATTTGCACCTCCTTAGCCATATTAACAATTTTCAGGTTATTCTCTTTGAGTTTCTGATATCTTCCACTATCACAAACAGCTTCAAAAGAATTCACTGATCTGTTGTTGTTTGAATTTCTTTGTATTTCTTTATAAGGTGACTGAGGAAATGGTTACTGCAGCCAGTATACAGATGACCAAAAACACACACATACAGTACAAACACGAACATGCAAATAGGTAATTACAAACACTTGTACACGCATACGCACTTACACACACACACACACTCGCATCGACAAAATCACACACTACGATTAGATGGACTGATACACCAGCATTACTAGCTCTTATCTTCACACATTCAAAATGGATACTGAAAATATACGATGCACCAACTGGAAAAGCAATCATGTAATGGTCATATTTGATGATGAGATAAATGAGAAGGTGAACAGGAGCAGAGATGAAACAAAGTTTGAAAAGGAGAAACAATCATGAATACTACATAGAACTCAAACATTTCTGTCGTAACATAAAATTGGAAACTGGAGTTCGGTTGCCAAAAACTAGGGCTTTGTGGTGATGGTTCTGTGAAATTTCAATGAAGGGATTGGAACATGAGTTCCTCTACCCTCAAAAACGGAGGAAAAGTTATGAAAAAAGGAGGATTGTTTCAATAAAAGATTTCAAGAAGGAAAGGAGCTTAAAAAAGATAGGCGGATGTCCAGCAGCCAACATTTGCAGATTATAAGAGAGCAAGATAAGAAAGGAGCAAGTGAACTTTAAAATGAATTTTGAGGACAACGCAGAGAAAATCCAAAAATTCCGAAATTCTTCACTAGATTCATCAGACGTAAATTGTTAGTTAAAGAACAGTTGATCAGGCTAAGGGATTCCAAGAGAAGAGTTGTACAGGATAGCATAACGACATGTATGGAGCCAAGTGAGAAGATCAAATGGCTGTTTACAGTGGAAGACACCATAGGCCCAACACCACTGGGACGGAATGGGAAGGAGGTCATAGGGAACACTGAGATACTGAGAAAAAAGTTTGTGAAAATTATTGTGTATGATCAACAACCCAAGAACAATAATGATCTCGAGGGACAAAAACAGCCGAGGTTTCACGAAAATTACGCCAGAGATGTCGAACAACACCTGTAAACCACCGGCATGTTGTTATGAACTACGTCGTGTCCGTACTGGTGTTTCATTAAGGGAGTCACAATATCCCGACTATAAAGGCAATGCGTGCCAAGTACTGAATTCTACAATGGAGCAATTATCATTTTACAGCATTTTCAATAGATCCATATCCAAACAAAATATCCTCTGCTCTTGTGCTAAAAGCTAGGCGGATGAATGGAATAAGATGACGAAGAGTAAACAAGAGACGGAACACTACGAGAGTAAAACTCCTTCCTTTTGTTAATATACATGTATATATATATATATATATATATATATATATATATATATATATATATATATATATATATATATATATACTTATTTATTATTTTGCTTTGCCGCTGTCTCCCGCGGAAGCGAGGTAGAGCAAAGAAACAGACGAAAGAATGACCCAGCCCACCCATATACACATGTATATACATACATGTCCACACACGCAAATATACATACCTATACATCTCAACGTGTATAATATATATATATATATATATATATATATATATATATATATATATATATATATATACATATATATATATATATATATATATATATATATATATATATATATATATATATATCTTTTTTTTTTTTGCTTTGTCGCTGTCTCCCGCGTTTGCGAGGTAGCGCAAGGAAACAGACGAAAGAAATGGCCCAACCTACCCCCATACACATGCCTTGATTCAATCCACTGACAGCACGTCAACCCCGGTATACCACATCGCTCCAATTCACTCTATTCTTTGCCCTCCTTTCACCCTCCTGCATGTTCAGGCCCCGATCACACAAAATCTTTTTCACTCCATCTTTCCACCTCCAATTTGGTCTCCCTCTTCTCCTCGTTCCCTCCACCTCCGACACATATATCCTCTTCGTCAATCTTTCCTCACTCATTCTCTCCATGTGCCCAAACCATTTCAAAACACCCTCTTCTGCTCTCTCAACCACGCTCTTTTTATTTCCACACATCTCTCTTACCCTTACGTTACTTACTCGATCAAACCACCTCACACCACACATTGTCCTCAAACATCTCATTTCCAGCACATCCATCCTCCTGCGCACAACTCTATCCATAGCCCACGCCTCGCAACCATACAACATTGTTGGAACCACTATTCCTTCAAACATACCCATTTTTGCTTTCCGAGATAATGTTCTCGACTTCCAAACATTCTTCAAGGCTCCCAGGATTGTCGCCCCCTCCCCCACCCTATGATTCACTCCCGCTTTCATGGTTCCATCCGCTGCCAGATCCACTCCCAGATATCTAAAACACTTCACTTCCTCCAGTTTTTCTCCATTCAAACTTACCTCCCAATTGACTTGACCCTCAACCCTATTGTACCTAATAACCTTACTCTTATTAACATTTACTCTTAACTTTCTTCTTTCACACGCTTTACCAAACTCAGTCACCAGCTTCTGCAGTTTCTCACATGAATCAGCCACCAGCGCTGTATCATCAGCGAACAACAACTGACTCACTTCCCAAGCTCTCTCATCCACAACAGACTGCATACTTGAGCCTCTTTCCAAAACTCTTGCATTAACCTCCCTAACAACCCCATCCATAAACAAATTAAACAACCATGGAGACATCACACACCCCTGCCGCAAACCTACATTCACTGACAACAAATCACTTTCCTCTCTTCCTACACGTACACATGCCTTACATCCTCGATAAAAACTTTTCACTGCTTCTAACAACTTTCCTCCCACACCATATATTCTTAATATCTCCTACGGAGCATCTCTATCAACTCTATCATATGCTTTCTCCAGATCCATAAATGCTACATACAAATCCATTTCCTTTTCTAAGTATTTCACACATACATTCTTCAATGCAAACACCTGATGCACACATCCTCTACCACTTCTGAAACAACCCTGCTCTTCCCTAATCTGATGCTCTGTACATGCCTTCACCCTCTCAGTCAATACCCTCCCATATAATTTACCAGGAATACTCAACAAACTTATACCTCTGTAATTTGAACACTCATCTTTATCCCCTTTGCCTTTGTACAATGGCACTATACGTGCATTCCGTTAATCCTCAGGCATTTCAACATGAACGATACATACAGTGAATTCCCTTACCAACCAGCCAACAACGCAGTCACCCCCTTTTTTAATAAATTCCACTGCAAAACCATCCAAACCCGCCGCCTTGCCGGATTTCATCTTCTGCAAAGACTTAACTACCTCTTCTCTGTTTACCAAATCAATCTCCCTGACCCTCTCAATTCTCACACTACCTCGACAAAAACATGTTATATCTGCCACTCTGTCATCAAACACATTCATCAAACCTTCAAAATAATCACTCCATCTCCCTCTCACTTCACCACTACTTGTTATTACCTTCCATTAGCCACCTTCACCGATGTTTCCATCTCTTGTTTTACGCACTTTATTTATCTCCTTCTAAAATATCTTTTTATTCTCCCTAAAATCTAATGATACTTTCTCACCCCAACTCTCATTTGCCCTCTTTTTCACCTCTTACACCTCTTTCTTGACCTCATTTGGCTTTCTTCTATACATCTCCCAATCATTTGCCCTACTTCCCACAAAAATCGTTCAAACGCCTCTCTCTTCTATTTCACTAACAATTTACTTCTTCATCCCACCACTCACTACCCTTTCCAATCTGCTAACCTCCCACCTTTCTAATGCCACAAGCATATATATTTATATGAATATATATATATATATATATATATATATATATATATATATATATATATATATATATATATATATATATATATATATATATATAATAATAATAAGAGGCAAGTGTTTTGGGAGCAGCTAAATGAGTGTGTTAGCGGTTTTGATGCACGAGACCGGGTTATAGTGATGGGTGATTTGAATGCAAAGGTGAGTAATGTGGCAGTTGAGGGAATAATTGGTATGCATGGGGTGTTCAGTGTTGTAAATGGAAATGGTGAAGAGCTTGTAGATTTATGTGCTGAAAAAGGACTGATGATTGGGAATACCTGGTTTAAAAAGCGAGATATACATAAGTATACTTATGTAAGTAGGAGAGATGGCCAGAGAGCGTTATTGGATTACGTGTTAATTGACAGGCGTGCGAAAGAGAGACTTTTGGATGTCAATGTGCTGAGAGGTGCAACTGGAGGGATGTCTGATCATTATCTTGTGGAGGCTAAGGTGAAGATTAGTATGGGTTTTCAGAAAAGAAGAGTGAATGTTGGGGTGAAGAAGGTGGTGAGAGTAAGTGAGCTTGGGAAGGAGACCTGTGTGAGGAAGTATCAGGAGAGACTGTGTACAGAATGGAAAAAGGTGAGAACAATGGAAGTAAGGGGAGTGGGGGAGGAATGGGATGTATTTAGGGAATCAGTGATGGATTGCGCAAAAGATGCTTGTGGCATGAGAAGAGTGGGAGGTGGGCTGTTTAGAAAGGGTAGTGAGTGGTGGGATGAAGAAGTAAGAGTATTAGTGAAAGAGAAGAGGGAGGCATTTGGACGATTTTTGCAGGGAAAAAATGCAATTGAGTGGGAGAAGTATAAAAGAAAGAGACAAGAGGTCAAGAGAAAGGTGCAAGAGGTGAAAAAAAGGGCAAATGAGAGTTGGGGTGAGAGACTATCAGTAAATTTTAGGGAGAATAAAAAGATGTTCTGGAAGGAGGTAAATAGGGTGCGTAAGACAAGGGAGCAAATGGGAACTTCAGTGAAGGGCGTAAATGGGGAGGTGATAACAAGTAGTGGTGATGTGAGAAGGAGATGGAATGAGTATTTTGAAGGTTTGTTGAATGTGTCTGAGGACAGAGTGGCAGATATAGGGTGTTTGGGTCGAGGTGGTGTGCAAAGTGAGAGGGTTAGGGAAAATGATTTGGTAAACAGAGAAGAGGTAGTAAAAGCTTTGCGGAAGATGAAAGCCGGCAAGGCAGCAGGTTTGGATGGTATTGCAGTGGAATTTATAAAAAAAGGGGGTGACTGTATTGTTGACTGGTTGGTAAGGTTATTTAATGTATGTATGACTCATGGTGAGGTGCCTGAGGATTGGCGGAATGCGTGCATAGTGCCATTGTACAAAGGCAAAGGGGATAAGAGTGAGTGCTCAAATTACAGAGGTATAAGTTTGTTGAGTATTCCTGGTAAATTATATGGGAGGGTATTGATTGAGAGGGTGAAGGCATGTACAGAGCATCAGATTGGGGAAGAGCAGTGTGGTTTCAGAAGTGGTAGAGGATGTGTGGATCAGGTGTTTGCTTTGAAGAATGTATGTGAGAAATACTTAGAAAAGCAAATGGATTTGTATGTAACATTTATGGATCTGGAGAAGGCATATGATAGAGTTGATAGAGATGCTCTGTGGAAGGTATTAAGAATATATGGTGTGGGAGGCAAGTTGTTAGAAGCAGTGAAAAGTTTTTATCGAGGATGTAAGGCATGTGTACGTGTAGGAAGAGAGGAAAGTGATTGGTTCTCAGTGAATGTAGGTTTGCGGCAGGGGTGTGTGATGTCTCCATGGTTGTTTAATTTGTTTATGGATGGGGTTGTTAGGGAGGTAAATGCAAGAGTCTTGGAAAGAGGGGCAAGTATGAAGTCTGTTGGGGATGAGAGAGCTTGGGAAGTGAGTCAGTTGTTGTTCGCTGATGATACAGCGCTGGTGGCGGATTCATGTGAGAAACTGCAGAAGCTGGTGACGGAGTTTGGTAAAGTGTGTGGAAGAAGAAAGTTAAGAGTAAATGTGAATAAGAGCAAGGTTATTAGGTACAGTAGGGTTGAGGGTCAAGTCAATTGGGAGGTGAGTTTGAATGGAGAAAAACTGGAGGAAGTGAAGTGTTTTAGATATCTGGGAGTGGATCTGTCAGCGGATGGAACCATGGAAGCGGAAGTGGATCATAGGGTGGGGGAGGGGGCAAAAATTTTGGGAGCCTTGAAAAATGTGTGGAAGTCGAGAACATTATCCCGGAAAGCAAAAATGGGTATGTTTGAAGGAATAGTGGTTCCAACAATGTTGTATGGTTGCAAGGCGTGGGCTATGGATAGAGTTGTGCGCAGGAGGATGGATGTGCTGGAAATGAGATGTTTGAGGACAATGTGTGGTGTGAGGTGGTTTGATCGAGTAAGTAACGTAAGGGTAAGAGAGATGTGTGGAAATAAAAAGAGCGTGGTTGAGAGAGCAGAAGAGGGTGTTTTGAAGTGGTTTGGGCACATGGAGAGAATGAGTGAGGAAAGATTGACCAAGAGGATATATGTGTCGGAGGTGGAGGGAACGAGGAGAAGAGGGAGACCAAATTGGAGGTGGAAAGATGGAGTGAAAAGGATTTTGTGTGATCGGGGCCTGAACATGCAGGAGGGTGAAAGGAGGGCAAGGAATAGAGTGAATTGGAGCGATGTGGTATACAGGGGTTGACGTGCTGTCAGTGGATTGAATCAAGGCATGTGAAGCGTCCGGGGTAAACCATGGAAAGCTGTGTAGGTATGTATATTTGCGTGTGTGGACGTATGTATGTGCATGTGTATGGGGGGGGTTGGGCCATTTCTTTAGTCTGTTTCCTTGCGCTACCTCGCAACCGCGGGAGACAGCGACGAGGTATAAAAAAAAAAAAATATATATATATATGTATATATATATATATATATATATATATATATATATATATATATATATATATATATATATATATATATATCCCTGTGGATAGGGGTGAAAGAATACTTCCCACGCATTCCTCGCGTGTCGTAGAAGGCGACTAGAGGGGACGGGAGCGGGGGCCAGAAATCCTCCTCTCATTGTATTTTTTTAACTTTCTAAAATGGGAACGAGGAGAAGTGGGAGACCAAATTGGAGGTGGAAAGATGGAGTGAAAAAGATTTTGTGTGATCGGGGCCTGAACATGCAGGAGGATGAAAGGAGGGCAAGGAATAGAGTGAATTGGATCGATGTGTTATACCGGGGTTGACATGCTGTCAGTGGATTGAATCAGGGCATGTGAAGCGTCTGGGGTAAACCATGGAAAGCTGTGTAGGTATGTATATTTGCGTGTGTGGACGTGTATGTATATACATGTGTATGGGGATGGGTTGGGCCATTTCTTTCGTCTTTTTCCTTGCGCTACCTCGCAAACGCGGGAGACAGCGACAAAACAAATAAAAAAAAAAAAAAAAAAATATATATATATATATATATATATATATATATATATATATATATATATATATATATA
This sequence comes from Panulirus ornatus, assembly GCF_036320965.1. NCBI lineage: Eukaryota > Metazoa > Arthropoda > Malacostraca > Decapoda > Palinuridae > Panulirus > Panulirus ornatus. The sequence goes on along the minus strand of NC_092243.1, from coordinate 33,500,566 downwards.
TATATATATATATATTCTTTTGAATATACGGGGAAAATGAAACACGATAAGTCCCCAAGTGCACTTTCGTGTAATAATCACATCATCAGGGGAGACTCAAGAGAGAACTATAACAGTTAGTTGATATACACCGAAGAGACGAGCTAGGACACCGTTTGGATGAATACCATTTACGATGATGTGTTAATGTAGAAGATATGGAAGGTGATAGGTTGCGGGAAGATACACAGCAGTTGAGTAAATGATGCAAGAAGGAGACGTACACTGCGGATGAGATGGATAGATGTAGTGAGAGAACTGGTTTGGGTTAAGATTAATCTGGATAGAGATGCTAAACGAATGAGAGGGGATCGGATGCCATTTGTACTGAGGTGATGTGAGTAGTGAGGTTGGTTTCACTTGACTAAAATTTAGTGATAGAGTGAAGTGAAGTTTTATACATGTTTCAATTTACACGCTAGTCTTGTGTGGAGGATGTGGGAGCAGCGTTTCAATATTGCATGAACCATATGCAAACATTATATTGGGAGTAGCCTTGTTAGTGGACAGAGTGACAGACATATGTTTTTACCACAAACTCTTTCAGTTATATTTAGGAAACACTAGCGTATACATTCATGTGATCTTTGCACCTACTTTAGACAACCTATATATTCATGACATAATTGTGTTGATGACAAATAAAGTTAAGTCTTACTCGCTCTTGTACCTAAAGTATTTTCGTTTTCCCAATATATCTTGTCAAACGCACTGAGATATCCAGACTCTGGCACTTAAAGAATATTGCTTTCATCATTTTCATGAACATTGAAATTTCTTTTGATCGAAGACATGTAATTAAGCCTTTGAACTAAAGTTGAGTTTGATACAGGGTTATTAGCATATAGATGAAAATTTGCTTGTCCACCGGCGACACTCTATCGCCTTGAGTGTCATAAAGCTGTTGACCAGTGATTCTAGCATAAAAGTCTTTTCAAGATGAAGTATGTATATGGAGAAAATATTCTTCATTGCTGGATCCTATCTTCAGAGGAACTGTTTTCAAATTCTGAGAACTCGTAGAGGTATTCTACACTGGTTTATATTCATGAATTCTTTTCTCCGGAACATGATAACGGATTGGCAGTTCATTGTCTTTCTTTTTTTTATATACAATCCTTTGTTCTATGGAAATGGTATGACTTAAAAAGGTTGCATACCCTACTGATCAGAGAATTCAAAACATTTGCTGGCAGCTTTGCACAAACACTCAATTCTTATGTAAATAAAACAATAATGCTTCCTGTGCATTCCCATCTCATTATGTTCGGCACTTGATTCTTTGCAATAGTATTAGACCCTTGCCAACTAAACCACTTGATAACTAACCACCAATACCCAAGTAGAGATAAAAAGTTCACCTTTACATTCAACCTAGACACACATATCCCCACACCCCTAACAAATACAACACTGAAAAGACAACGCTAGGAAAAGACAACAAAAGCCACATTCGTTCACAGTCTCTAGCTGTCATGTACTATGCACCGAAACCACAGCTCCCTTTCCACATCCAGGCCCCACAAAACTTTCCATGGTTTACCCTAGACGCCTCACATGCCCTAGTTCAATCCATTGACAGCACGTCGACCCCGGTATACCACATCGTTCCAATTCACTCTATTCCTTGGACGCCTTTCAACCTCCTGCATGTTCAGGACCCGATCACTCAAAATCATTTTCACCCCATGTTTCCACCTCCAATTTGGTCTCCCACTTCTCCTCGTTCCCTCCATCTCTGACACATATATCGTTTTTGTCAATCTTTCCTCAATCATTCTATATTGATTGAATCAAGGCATGTGAAGCGTCTGGGGTAAACCATGGAAAGCTGTGTAGGTATGTATATTTGCGTGTGTGGACGTATGTATATACATGTGTATGGGGGGGGTTTGGGCCATTTCTTTCGTCTGTTTCCTTGCGCTACCTCGCAAACGCGGGAGACAGCGACAAAGTATAATACTAAAAAAAAATAAATATATATATATATATATATATATATATATATATATATATATATATATATATATATATATATATATATATATATATACATATTATCCCTGGGGATAGGGGATTAAGAATACTTCCCACGTATTCCCTGCGTGTCGTAGAAGGCGACTAAAAGGGGAGGGAGCGGGGCGCTGGAAATCCTCCCCACTCTTTTTATTTTTTTAATTTTCCAAAAGAAGGAACAGAGGGGGCCAGGTGAGGATATTCCAAAAAAGGCCCAGTCCTCTGTTCTTAGCGCTACCTCGCTAACGCGGGAAATGGCGAATAGTTAAAAGAAAAAAAAAAAAAAAAAAAAATATATATATATATATATATATATATATATATATATATATATATATATATATATATATATATATATATATATTATTTATTTTACTTCTATATATTTTGCTTTGTCGCTGTCTCCCGCGTTAGCGAGGTAGCGCAAGGAAACAGACTAGAGAAATGGCCCAACCCACCCACATACACATGTATATACATACAAGTCCACACACGCAAATATACATACCTATACATCTTAACGTATACATATAAATACATACACACACACACACATATACATATATACACATGTGCATAATTCATACTGTCTGACTTTATTAATTCCCATCGCCACCTCGCCACACACAGAATAAAAACCACCTCCCCCCTCATGTGTGCGAGGTAGCGCTAGGAAAGACAACAAGGGCCCCATTTGTTTACACTCAGTCTCTAGCTGTCATGTAATAATGCACCGAAACCACAGCTCCCTTTACACATCCAGGCCCCACAAAACTTTCCAAAGTTTATCCTAGACGCTTCACATGCCCTGGTTCAATTCATTGACATCACGTCGACCCGGTATACCACATCGTTCCAATTCACTCTATTCCTTGCACACCTTTCACCCTCCTGCATGTTCAGCCCCGATCAGTGAAAATCTTTTTCACTCCATCTTTCCACCTCGAATTTGGTCTCCCACTTCTCCTCGTTCCCTCCACCTCTGACACATATATCCTCTTGGTCAATCTTTCCTAACTCATTCTCTCCATGTGACCAAACCCTTTCAAAACACCCTCTTCTGCTCTCTCAACCACACTCTTTTTGTTAACACACATCTATCTTACCCTATCATTACATACTCGATCAAACCACCTCACACCACATATTGTTCTCAAACATCTCATTTCCAGCACATCCACCCTCCTCCGCACAACTCTATCCACAGCCCACGCCTCGCAACCATACAACATTGTTGGAACAACTATTCCTTCAAACATACCCATTTTTGCTTTCCGAGATAAGGTTCTCGATTTCCACACATTCTTCAAGGCTCCCAGAATTTTCGCCCCCTCCCCCACCCTTTGATTCACTTCCGCTTCCATGGTTCCATCCGCTGCCAAATCCACTCCCAGGTATGTAAAACACTTCACTTCCTCCAGTTTTTCTCCATTCAAACTTACCTCACAAGTGACTTGACCCTCAACCCTACTGTAACTAACAACCTTGCTCTTATTCACATTTACTCTCAACTTTTTTCTTTCACACACTTTACCAAACTCAGTCACCAGCTTCTGCAGTTTCTCACATGAATCAGCCACCAGCGCTGTATCATAAGCGAACAACAACTGACCACTTCCCAAGCTCTCTCATCCACAACAGACTGCATACTTGCCCCTCTTTCCAAAACTCTTGCATTCACCTCCCTAACAACCCCATCCATAAACAAATTAAACAACCATGGAGACATCACACACCCCTGCCGCAAACCTACATTTACTGAGAACCAATTACATTCCTTTCTACCTACACGTACACACGCCTTACATCCTCAATAAAAACTTTTCACTGCTTCCAACAACTTGCCTCCCACATCATATATTCTTAATACCTTCCACAGAGCCTCTCTATCAGCTCTATCATATGCCTTCTCCAGATCCATAAATGCTACATACAAATCCATTTGCTTTTCTAAGTATTTCTCATATACATTCTTCAAAGCAAACACCTGATCCACACATCCTCTACCACTTCTGAGACCACACTGCTCTTCCCCAATCTGATGCTATGTACATGCCTTCACCCTCTCAATCAATACCCTCCAATACAATTTACCAGTAATACTCAACAAACTTATACCTCTGTAATTTGAGCACTCACTCTTATTCCCCTTTGCATTTGCACAATGTCACTATGCAAGCATTCCCGCCAATCCTCAGGCTCCTCACCACGAGTCATACATACATTAAATAATCTTACCAAGCAGTCAATAATACAGTCATCCCCTTTTTTAATAAATTCCACTGCAATACCATCCAAACCCACTGCCTTGCCGGCTCTCATCTTCCGCAATGCTTTTACTACCACTTCTCTATCTACCAAATCATTTTCCCTAACCCTCTCACTTTGCACACCACCTCGACCAAAACACCCTATATCTGCCACTCAATCATCAAACACATTCAAGAAACCTTCAAAATACTCACTCCATCTCCTTCTTACATCATCACTACTTGCAATCACCTCCCCATTAGCCCCCTTCACTAAAGTTTCCATTTGTTCCCTTGTCTTACGCACTTTATTTACCTCCTTCCAAAACATCTTTCTATTCTCCCTAAAAGCTAATGATCCTCTCTCACCCCATCTCTCATTTGCCCTCATTTCACCTCTTGCACCTTTCTCTTGACCTCCTGCCACTTTCTTTTATATATCTCCCAATCATTTGCATTATTCCCCTGCAAAAATCGTCCAAATGCCTCTCTCTTTTCTTTCACTAATAATCTTACTTCTAAATCCCACCACTCACTACCTTTTCTAATATGCTCACCTCCCACGCTTCTCATGCCACAAGCATCTTTTGCGCAAGCCATCACTGCTTCCCTAAATACCTTCCATTCCTCCCTCACTCCCCTTACCTCCTTTGCTCTCACCTTTTTCCAGGAGATATAGGTAGTATGTCTGAGGAAAGGAACCTGAGTTTTTTGCCTCTGAGTGAAACGAAGCTCAAGGGTAAAGGGGAAGAGTGGTTTGGGAATGTCTTGGGAGTAAAGTCAGGGGTTAGTGATAGGACAAGAACAAGGGAAGGAGTAGCACTACTCCTGAATCAGGAGTTGTGGGAGTATGTGATAGAGTGTAAGAAAGCAAATTCTAGATTGATATGGGTAAAACTGAAAGTTGATGGAGAGAGGTGGGTGATTATTGGTGCATATGCACCTGGGCATCAGAAGAAAGATCAGGAGAGGCAAGTGTTTTGGGAGCAGCTGAATGAGTGTGTTAGTGGTTTTGATGCACAAGATCGAGTTATAGTGATGGGTGATTTGAATGCAAAGGTGGGTAATGTGGCAGTTGAGGGAATAATTGGTATACATAGAGTGTTCAGTGTTGTAAATGGAAATGGTGAAGAGCTTGTAGATTTATGTGCTGGAAAAGGACTGATGATTGGGAATACCTGGTTTAAAAAGCGTGATATACATAAGTATACATATGTAAGTACGAGAGATGGCCAGAGAGCGTTATGGGATTACGTGTTAATTTAAAGACGCACGAAAGAGAGACTTTTGGATGTTAATGTGCTAAAAGGTGCAACTAGACGGATGTCTAATCATTATCTTGTGGAGGCTAAGGTGAAGATTTGTGGCGGTTTTCAGAAAAGAAGAGAGAATGTTGGGGTGAAGAGAGTGGTAAGAGTAAGTGAGCTTGGGAAGGAGACTTGTGTGAGGAAGTACCAGGAGAAACTGAGTACAGAATAGAAAAAGGTGAGAACAAAGGAGGTAAGGGAGTCGGGGAGGAATGGGATGTATTTTGGGAAGCAGTGATGGCTTGCGCAAAAGATGCTTGTGGCATGAGAAGCGTGGGAGGTGGGTTGATTAGAAAAGGTAGTGAATGGTGGGATGAAGAAGTAAGATTATTAGTGAAAGAGAAGAGAGAGGCATTTGGACGATTTTTGCAGGGAAAAAATGCAATTGAGTGGGAGAGGTATAAAAGAAAGAGGCAGGAGATCAAGAGAAAGATGCAAGAGGTGAAAAAGAGGACAAATGAGAGTTGGGGTGAGAGAGTATCATTAAATTTCAGGGAGAATAAAAAGATGTTTTGGAAGGAGGTAAATAAAGTGCGTAAGAAAAGGGAGCAAATGGGAACTTCAGTGAAGGGGGCTAATGGGCAGGTGATAACAAGTAGTGGTGATGTGAGAAGGAGATGGAGTGAGTATTTTGAAGGTTTGTTGAATGTGTTCGATGATAGAATGCCAGATATAGGGTGCTTTGGTCGAGGTGGTGTGGAAAGTGAGAGGATTAGGGAAAATGAGGTAATAAAAGCTTTACAGAAGATGAAAGCCGGCAAGGCAGCAGGTTTGGATGGTATTGCAGTGGAATTTATTAAAAAAGGGGGTGACTGTATTGTTGACTGGTTGGTAAGGTTATTTAACGTATGTATGATTCATGGTGAGGTGCCTGAGGATTGGCGGAATGCTTGCATAGTGCCATTGTACAAAGGCAAAGGGGATAAGAGTGAGTGCTCAAATTACAGAGGTATAAGTTTGTTGAGTATTCCTGGTAAATTATATGGGAGGGTATAGATTGAGAGGGTGAAGGCATGTACAGAGCATCAGATTGGGGAAGAGCAGTGTGGTTTCAGAAGTGGTAGAGGATGTGTGGATCAGGTGTTTGATTTGAAGAATGTATGTGAGAAATACTTAGAAAAAAAATGGATTTGTATGTAGCATTTATGGATCTGGAGAAGGCATATGATAGAGTTGATAGAGATGCTCTGTGGACGGTTTTAAGAATATATGGTGTGGGAGGCAAGTTGTTAGAAGCAGTGAAAAGTTTTATCGAGGATGTAAGGCATGTGTATGTGTAGGAAGAGAGGAAAGTAATTGGTTCTCAGTGAATGTAGGTTTGCGGCAGGGGTGTGTGATGTCTCCATGGTTGTTTAATTTTGTTTATGGATGGGGTTGTTAGGGAGGTGAATGCAAGAGTTTTGGAAAGAGGGGCAAATATGAAGTCTGTTGGGGATGAGAGAGCTTGGGAAGTGAGTCAGTTATTGTTCGCTGATGATAAAGCGTTGGTTTCTGATTCATGTGAGAAATTGCAGAAGCTGGTGACTGAGTTTGGTAAAGTGTGTGAAAGAAGAAAGTTAAGAGTAAATGTGAATAAGAGCAAGGTTATTAGGTACAGTAGGGTTGAGGGTCAAGTCAATTGGGAGGTAAGTTTGAATGGAGAAAAACTGGAGGAAGTAAAGTGTTTTAGATATCTGGGAGTGGATCTGGCAGCGGATGGAACCATGGAAGCGGAAGTGGATCATAGGGTGGGGGAGGGGGGCGAAAATCCTGGGAGCCTTGAAGAATGTGTGGAAGTCGAGAACATTATCTCGGAAAGCAAAAATGGGTATGTTTGAAGGAATAGTGGTTCCAACAATGTTGTATGGTTGCGAGGCGTGGGCTATGGATAGAGTTGTGCGCAGGAGGATGGATGTGCTGGAAATGAGATGTTTGAGGACAATGTGAGTGTGAGGTGGTTTGATCGAGTAAGTAACGTAAGGGTAAGAGAGATGTGTGGAAATAAAAAGAGCGTGGTTGAGAGAGCAAAAGAGGGTGTTTTGAAATGGTTTGGTTACATTGAGAGATTGAGTGAGGAAAGATTGACCAAGAGGATATATGTGTCAAATGTGGAGGGAACGAGGAGAAGTAGGAGACCAAATTGGAGTTGGAAAGATGGAGTGAAAAAGATTTTGAGTGATCGGGGCCTGAACATGCAGGAGGGTGAAAGGCGTGCAAGGAATAGAGTGAATTGGAACGATGTGGTATACCGGGGTCGACGTGCTGTCAATGGATTGAACTAGGGCATGTGAAGCGCTGGGTAAACCATGGAAAGTTCTGTGGGGCCTGGATGTGGAAAGGGAGCTGTGGTTTCGGCGGATTATTACATGATAGCTAGAGACTGAGTGTGAACGAATGGGGCCTTTGGTGTCTTTTCCTAGTGCTACCTCGCACACATGAGGGGGAGGGGGTAGTTATTCCATGTGTGGCGAGGTGGCGATGGGGACACATAAAGGCACACAGTATGAATTATGTACATGTGTATATATGTATATGTCTGTGTGTGAATATATATGTGTACATTGAGATGTATAGGTATGTATATTTGCGTGTGTGGACGTGTATGTATATACATGTGTATGTGGGTGGGTTAGGCCATTCTTTCGTATGTTTCCTTGCGCTACCTCGATAACGCGGGAGACAGCAACAGAGCAAAATAGATAAATGAATAAGTAAATAAATATATATATATATATATATATATCTATATATATATATATATATATATATATATATATATATATATATATATATATATATATATATATACATATATATATATATATATATATATATATATTTAATGTATGTTATTTAATGTATGTATGACTCATGGTGAGGTGCCTGAGGATTGGCGGAATGCGTGCATAGTGCCATTGTACAAAGGCAACGGGGATAAGAATAAGAGTGAGTGCTCAAATTACAGAGGTATAAGTTTGTTGAGTATTCCTGGTAAATCATATGGGAGGGTATTGACTGAGAGGGTGAAGGCATGTACAGAGCATCAGATTGGGGAAGAGCAGTGTGGTTTCAGAAGTGGTAGAGGATGTGTGGATCAGGTGTTTGCTTTGAAGAATGTATGTGAGAAATACTTAGAAAAGCAAATGGATTTGTATGTAGCATTTATGGATCTGGAGAAGGCATATGATAGAGTTGATAGAGATGCTCTGTGGAAGGTATTAAGAATATATGGTGTGGGAGGAAAGTTGTTAGAAGCAGTGAAAAGTTTTTATCGAGGATGTAAGGCATGTGTACGTGTAGGAAGAGAGGAAAGTGATTGGTTCTCAGTGAATGTAGGTTTGCGGCAGGGGTGTGTGATGTCTCCATGGTTGTTTAATTTGTTTATGGATGGGGTTGTTAGGGAGGTGAATGCAAGAGTTTTGGAAAGAGGGGCAAGTATGAAATCTGTTGGGGATGAGAGAGCTTGGGAAGTGAGTCACTTGTTGTTCGCTGATGATACAGCGCTGGTGGCTGATTCATGTGAGAAACTGCAGAAGCTGGTGACTGAGTTTGGCAAAGTGTGTGAAAGAAGAAAGTTAAGAGTAAATGTGCATAAGAGCAAGGTTATTAGGTACAGTAGGCTTGAGGGTCAAGTCAATTGGGAGGTGAGTTTGAATGGAGAAAAACTGGAGGAAGTGAAGTGTTTTAGATATCTGGGAGTGGATCCTGCAGCAGATGGAACCATGGAAGCGGAAGTGGCTCATAGGGTGGGGGAGGGGGCGAAAATTCTGGGAGCCTGGAAAAATTTGTGGAAGTCGAGAACATTATCTCGGAAAGCAAAAATGGGTATGTTTGAAGGAATAGTGGTTCCAACAATGTTGTATGGTTGTGAGGCGTGGGCTATGGATAGAGTTGTGCGCAGGAGGGTGGATGTGCTGGAAATGAGATGTTTGAGGACAATTGTGGTGTGAGGTGGTTTGATCGAGTAAGTAATGTAAGGGTGAGAGAGATGTGTGGAAATTAGAAGAGCGTGGTTGAGAGAGCAGAAGAGGGTGTTTTGAAATGGTTTGGGCACATGAAGAGAATGAGTGAGGAAAGATTGACCAAGAGGATATATGTGTCGGAGCTGGAGGGAACGAGGAGAAGAGGGAGACCAAATTGGAGGTGGAAAGATGGAGTGAAAAAGATTTTGTGTGATCGGGGCCTGAACATGCAAGAGGGTGAAAGGCGGGCAAGGAATAGAGTAAACTGGATCGATGTGGTATACCGGGGTTGACGTGCTGACAGTGGATTGAATCAGGGCATGTGAAGCGTCTGGGGTAAACCATGGATAGCTGTGTAGGTATGTATATTTGCATGTGTGGACGTATGTATATACATGTGTATGGGGCGGGTTGGGCCATTTCTTTCGTCTGGTTCCTTGCGCTACTTCGCAAACGCGGGAGACAGCGACAAAGCAAAAGAAAAAAAAAAGAAAAAAAAAGGAAATATATATATATATATATATATATATATATATATATATATATATATATATATATATATTATTTTTTTTATTATACTTTGTCGCTGTCTCCCGCGTTTGCGAGGTAGCACAAGGAAACAGACGAAAGAAATGGCCCAACCCCCCCCCATACACATGTATATACATACGTCCACACACGCAAATATACATACCTACACAGCTTTCCATGGTTTACCCCAGACGCTTCACATATATATATATATATATATATATATATATATATATATATATATATATATATATACATATATATATATATATATATATATATATATATATATATATATATATATATATATATATATATATATATGTATATATATATATATATATATATATATATATATATATATATATATATATATATATATATATATATATATATATATATATATATATTTTTTTTTTTTTTTTATACCTTGTCGCTGTCTCCCGCGTTTGCGAGGTAGCGCAAGGAAACAGACGAAAGAAATGGCCCCACCCCCCCCCCCCCCCCCCCCCCCCATACACATGTACATACACACGTCCACACACGCAAATATACATACCTACACAGCTTTCCATGGTTTACCCCAGACGCTTCACATGCCTTGCTTCAATCCACTGACAGCACGTCAACCCCTGTATACCACATGACTCCAATTCACTCTATTTCTTGCCCTCCTTTCACCCTCCTGCATGTTCAGGCCCCGATCACACAAAATCTTTTTCACTCCATCTTTCCACCTCCAATTTGGTCTCCCTCTTCTCCTCGTTCCCTCCACCTCCGACACATATATCCTCTTGGTCAATCTCTCCTCACTCATTCTCTCCATGTGCCCAAACCATTTCAAAACACCCTCTTCTGCTCTCTCAACCACGCTCTTTTTATTTCCACACATCTCTCTCACCCTTACGTTACTTACTCGATCAAACCACCTCACACCACACATTGTCCTCAAACATCTCATTTCCAGCACATCCATCCTCCTGCGCACATCTCTATCCATAGCCCACGCCTCGCAACCATACAACATTGTTGGAACCACTATTCCCTCAAACATACCCATTTTTGCTTTCCGAGATAATGTTCTCGACTTCCACACATTTTTCAAGGCTCCCAAAATTTTCGCCCCCTCCCCCACCCTATGATCCACTTCCGCTTCCGCTTCTTACATTTCTCATATGTATATATATGTATGTGTGTGTGTGTGTGTATATGTGCGTATGTATGTGTATGTGTGTGTATGTGTATATGTATATATATATGTATATTATCCCTGGGGATAGGGGTGAAAGAATACTTCCCACGTATTCCTCGCGTGTCGTAGAAATCGACTAGAGGGGACGGGAGCGGGGGGCCAGAAATCCTCCCCTCCTTGTATTAACTTTCTAAAATGGGAAACAGAAGAAGGAGTCACGCGGGGAGTGCTCATCCTCCTCGAAGGCTCAGAGTGGGGTGCCTAAATGTGTGTGGATGTGACCAAGATGTGAAAAAAGGAGAGATAGGTAGTATGCTTGAGGAAAGGAACCTGGATGTTTTGGCTCTGAGTGAAACGAAGCTCAGGGGCAAAGGGGAAGAGTGGTTTGGGAATGTCTGGGGAGTAAAGTCAGGGGTTAGTGAGAGGACAAGAGCAAGGGAAGGAGCAGCAATACTCCTGAAACAGGAGTTGTGGGAGTATGTGGTAGAGTGTAAGAAAGTAAATTCTCGATTAATATGGGTAAAACTGAAAGTTGATGGAGAGAGGTGGGTGATTATTGGTGCATATGCACCTGGGCATGAGAAGAAAGATCAAGAGAGGCAAGTGTTTTGGGAGCAGCTGAATGAGTGTGTTAGTGGTTTTGATGCACGAGACCGGGTCATAGTGATGGGTGATTTGAATGCAAAGGTGAGTAATGTGGCAGTTGAGGGAATAATTGGTATACATGGGGTGTTCAGTGTTGTAAATGGAAATGGTGAAGAGCTTGTGGATTTATGTGCTGAGAAAGGACTGATGATTGGGAATACCTGGTTTAAAAAGCGAGATATACATAAGTATACGTATGTAAGTAGGAGAGATGGCCAGAGAGCGTTATTGGATTACGTGTTAATTGACAGGCGTGCGAAAGAGAGACTTTTGGATGTTAATGTGCTGAGAGGTGCAACTGGAGGGATGTCTGATCATTATCTTGTGGAGGCTAAGGTGAAGATTTGTATGGGTTTTCAGAAAAGAAGAGTGAATGTTGGGGTGAAGAGGGTGGTGAGAGTAAGTGAGCTTGAGAAGGAGACCTGTGTGAGGAAGTACCAGGAGAGACTGAGTACAGAATGGAAAAAGGTGAGAACAATGGAAGTAAGGGGAGTGGGGGAGGAATGGGATGTATTTAGGGAATCAGTGATGGATTGCGCAAAAGATGCTTGTGGCATGAGAAGAGTGGGAGGTGGGTTGATTAGAAAGGGTAGTGAGTGGTGGGATGAAGAAGTAAGAGTATTAGTGAAAGAGAAGAGAGAGGCATTTGGACGATTTTTGCAGGGAAAAAATGGAACTGAGTGGGAGATGTATAAAAGAAAGAGACAGGAGTTCAAGAGAAAGGTGCAAGAGGTGAAAAAAAGGGCAAATGAGAGTTGGGGTGAGAGAGTATCAGTAAATTTTAGGGAGAATAAAAAGATGTTCTGGAAGGAGGTAAATAAAGTGCGTAAGACAAGGGAGCAAATGGGAACTTCGGTGAAGGGCCCAAGTGGGGAGGTGATAACAAGTAGTGGTGATGTGAGAAGGAGATGGAGTGAGTATTTTGAAGGTTTGTTGAATGTGTTTGATGATAGAGTGGCAGATATAGGGTGTTTTGGTCGAGGTGGTGTGCAAAGTGAGAGGGTTAGGGAAAATGATTTGGTAAACAGAGAAGAGGTAGTGAAAGCTTTGCGGAAGATGGAAGCCGGCAAGGCAGCAGGTTTGGATGGTATTGCAGTGGAATTTATCAAAAAAGGGGGTGACTGTATTGTTGACTGGTTGGTAAGGTTATTTAATGTATGTATGACTCATGGTGAGATGCCTGAGGATTGGCGGAATGCGTGCATAGTGCCATTGTACAAAGGCAAAGGGGATAAGAGTGAGTGCTCAAATTACAGAGGTATAAGTTTGTTGAGTATTCCTGGTAAATTATATGGGAGGGTATTGATTGAGAGGGTGAAGGCATGTACAGAGCATCAGATTGGGGAAGAGCAGTGTGGTTTCAGAAGTGGTAGAGGATGTGTGGATCAGGTGTTTGCTTTGAAGAATGTATGTGAGAAATACTTAGAAAAGCAAATGGATTTGTATGTAGCATTTATGGATCTGGAGAAGGCATATGATAGAGTTGATAGAGATGCTCTGTGGAAGGTATTAAGAATATATGGTGTGGGAGGAAAGTTGTTAGAAGCAGTGAAAAGTTTTTATTGAGGATGTAAGGCATGTGTACGTGTAGGAAGAGAGGAAAGTGATTGGTTCTCAGTGAATGAAGGTTTGCGGCAGGGGTGTGTGATGTCTCCATGGTTGTTTAATTTGTTTATGGATGGGGTTGTTAGGGAGGTAAATGCAAGAGTTTTGGAAAGAGGGGCAAGTATGAAGTCTGTTGGGGATGAGAGAGCTTGGGAAGTGAGTCAGTTGTTGTTCGCTGATGATACACCGCTGGTGGCTGATTCATGTGAGAAACTGCAGAAGCTGGTGACTGAGTTTGGAAAAGTGTGTGGAAGAAGAAAGTTAAGAGTAAATGTGAATAAGAGCAAGGTCATTAGGTACAGTAGGGTTGAGGGTTAAGTCAATTGGGAGGTGAGTTTGAATGGAGAAAAACTGGAGGAAGTGAAGTGTTTTAGATATCTGGGAGTGGATCTGGCAGCGGATGGAACCATGGAAGCGGAAGTGGATCATAGGGTGGGGGAGGGGGCGAAAATCCTGGGGGCCTTGAAGAATGTGTGGAAGTCGAGAACATTATCTCGGAAAGCAAAAATGGGTATGTTTGAAGGAATAGTGGTTCCAACAATGTTGTATGGTTGCGAGGCGTGGGCTATGGATAGAGTTGTGCGCAGGAGGATGGATGTGCTGGAAATGAGATGTTTGAGGACAATGTGTGGTGTGAGGTGGTTTGATCGAGTGAGTAACGTAAGGGTAAGAGAGATGTGTGGAAATAAAAAGAGCGTGGTTGAGAGAGCAGAAGAGGGTGTTTTGAAGTGGTTTGGGCACATGGAGAGGATGAGTGAGGAAAGATTGACCAAGAGGATATATGTGTCGGAGGTGGAGGGAACAAGGAGAAGAGGGAGACCAAATTGGAGGTGGAAAGATGGAGTGAAAAAGATTTTGTGTGATCGGGGCCTGAACATGCAGGAGGGTGAAAGGAGGGCAAGGAATAGAGTGAATTGGAGCGATGTGGTATACCGGGGTTGATGTGCTGTCAGTGGATTGAAGGAGGGCATGTGAAGCGTCTGGGGTAAACCATGGAAAGCTGTGTAGGTATGTATATTTGCGTGTGTGGACGTATGTATATACATGTGTATGGGGGGGTTGGGCCATTTCTTTCGTCTGTTTCCTTGCGCTACCTCGCAAACGCGGGAAACAGCGACAAAGTATAATAAAAAAAAATATATATATATATATATACATATATATATATATATATATATATATATATATATATATATATATATATATATATATATATACATATATATATATATATATCTATATATTTATTTATTTATTTCTATTGTGCTTTGTCGCTGTCTCCCACGTTAGCGAGGTAGCGCAAGAAAACAGACGAAAGAATGGCCCAACCAACTCACATACACATGTATATACATAAAAGCCCATACACGCACATATACATACCTATATATTTCAACGTATACATGCATATACATACACACACATATACATATATACACATGTACATATTCATACTTGCTGCCTTCATCCACTCTGGCGCCACCCTGCCACACATGAAACAGCAACACCCCTCCCCCAAGCGCGTGCGAGGTAGCTCTAGGAAAAGACAACAAAGGCCACATTCATTTACACCCAGTCTCTAGATGTCATGTATAATGCACAGAAACCATAGCTCCCTTTCCACATCCAGGCCCCTAAAAAACTTTCTATGCTATACCCCAAACGTTTCACATGCCCTGGTTTAATCCATTGACAGCACGTCAATACCGGTATACCACATCGTTCATATTCACTCTATTCCTTGCACGCCTTTCACCCTCCTGTATTTTCACCCGCCGCTCGCTCAAAATCTTTTTCACTCCATCCTTCCACCTCCAATTTGGTCTCCCACTTCTCCCCGTTCCCTTCACCCCTGACACATATATTCTCTTTGTCAATCGTTCCTCACTCATTCTCTCCATGTGACCAAAACATTTCAAAACACCCTCTTCTGCTCTCTCAACCACACTCTTTTTATTACCACGCATCTCTCTTACCCTTTCATTACTTACTCGAGCAAACCACCTCACACTACATATTGCCCTCAAACATCTCATTTCCAACCCATTCATCCTCCCCCGAACAACCCTATCTATAGCCCAATCCTCGCATCCATATAACATTGTTGGAACCGCTATTCTTTGAAACACCCATTTTTGCTCTCCGAGATAATGTTCTCGCTTTCACACATTCTTCAACGCTTCCAGAACGTTCGCTCCCCTCCCCCACCCTGTGACTCACTTCCACTTCCACGGTTTCATACGCTGCTAAATCCACTCAAAGAGATATAAGACACTTGTCTTCCTTCACTTTTTTCCATTCAAAGCTATCTCCCAATTGACTCATCCCTCATCCCTACTGAACCTAACAACCTTGCTTTTATTCTACTTTAATCTCAACTTTCTTTTTTCACACACTTCACCAAACTCAGTCACTAGCTTCTGCAGTTTCTCACTCAAATCGGCCACCAGCGCTGGAATCTATTGAAAAAGGGGGTGACTGTGTTTTTGACTGATTGATGAAAAAATTCAATATATGTATGGTTCATGGTGAAGTGCAAAGAATTAAGTGCCGAAGGAAGGAATATTGTTTCGTTTGATAAGAGTTGAGTGTTTGTGCAAAGCAGCCAGTAAATGTTCTGAATTCTCTAATAAGTGGGGCATGCAACTTTTTGAGTCATACCATTTCCTTACAACAAAGGATTTTATATGGAAAAAAAAAGACAATGAACTGCCAATCCGTTATCCGTGTTTCGGAGAAAAGAATTCATGAATATGAACCAGAGTAGAATACCTCTACGAGTTCTCAGAATTTGAAAACAGTTCCTCTGAAAATAGGATCCAGCAATGAAGAATATTTTCTCCATATACATACTTCATCTTGAAAAGACTTTTATGCTAGAATCACTGGTCAACAGCTTATTACACTCAAGGTGAGAGAGTGTCGCCGGTGGAGAAGCAAATTTTCATCTATATGCTAATAACCCTGTATCAAACTCAACTTTAGTTCAAAGGCTTAATTACACGTCTTCGATCAAAAGAAATTTCAATGTTCATGAAAATGATGAAAGCAATATTCTTTAAGTGCCAGAGTCTGGATATCTCAGTGCGTCTGACAAGACATATTGGGAAAACGAAAATACTTTAGGTACAAGAGCGAGTAAGACTTAACTTTCTTATTTATGTCATCAATACAAATATGTCATGAATATGAATACTGTCAAAAGTGGTGTAAAGATCACATGAATATATACGCTAGTGTTTCCTAAAGATATTTGAGAGAGTTTGTGGTACAAACATATGTCTGTCGCTCTGTTTATAAACAAGGCTATTCCCAATTCAATGTTTGCATGCGGTTCAGGCAATGTTTGAACGCTGCTCCCACACATCCTCCACGCAACTCAGCGTGTAAATTGAAACATGTTTAAAACTTCTCTTTACTCTTTCACTAAATTGATTCGTCAAGTGAAACCAACCTCACTATTCACATCACCTTAGTACAAATGGCATCCGATCCCCTTTCATTCGTTTAGCATCTTCATCCAGAATAATCTTAACCCGAACCAGTTCTTTCAATATATCTATTCATCTCATCCGCAGTGTACGTCTCCTTCTTGCATCATTTACTCAACTGCTGTGCATCTTCCCAAGCAACCTATCACCTTCCATCACTTCTACATTAACACATCATCGTAAACGGTATTCATCCATGCGAATTTCATATAGTTTCATCACATCAAATAACTAACTGCATCTTAATTCTTTATATTTTCTATCCCTTTAATATACTAAGCTTGTTATATATATATATATATATATATATATATATATATATATATATATATATATATATATATATATATATATATATATATATATATATATTATATATATATATATATATATATATATATATATATATATATATATATATATATATACATATATATATATTGGAAAGGACCACAATTTTGCGCGTGATCAAGATATTCCTTTGAGTCCACGGGGAAAAATGAAACACGAAAAGTTCCCAAGTGCACTTTCGTGTAATAATCACATCATCAGGGGAGACACAAGAGAGAATTATAACATTCAGTTGATATACATCGAAGAGACGAAGCTAGGACGCCATTTGGTAAACATGTGATTGTCCAAAACATACAACGAGCGTTCATAAACTTATCATTTTACAAATCTTATCAACAATAAAGTTATCTAATTTGTATAGACCATCACTAATATTAAGATTATAATTCTTTGTGTATTTAATGATAGAAGATTCAATGATATTTCTCTTGGTAATAGAGTTAGAGTTAATAACTGAAATGGCGTTACTCCAGTCAATACAATGATCATAGTTTTTAACATGATTAAACAAGGCATTTGATTCTTGTCCCGTTCTTATACTATATTTATGTTGCTTAAGTCTAACAGAAAGATCCTTACCAGTCTGACCAACATAAAATTTATCACAGTTTCCACAAGGCACTTTATAGATGCAACCAAGAGAATTTTCTGGTGAATTCCTGATTAAGATATTCTTTATAGTATTATTGTTGCTAAAGGCAACATTTACATTAAAGGATTTAAGCAACATTGGAAGCAAAGTGAAATTATTATCAAAAGGGAGAACTAAAAGATTCTTGGTGTCAATGGGAGGTTTGGGCTCAACTCTATAAAATGATTTCTTTGCTAACTTAAGGGATTTATCAATGAAAGATCTAGGGTACTTTAACTTAGATCTAATAGAATATATCTTCTTAAACTCATCATCAATAAACTCTGGACTGCAAATACGTAATGACCTAAGGAACATAGATTGAAATGATGATAATTTAACTCTGTCATGTTGAGATGAGTAATAATGGATATATGAGCATACATTGGTGGGTTTTCTGTACATGCTAAACTT
Organism: Panulirus ornatus; assembly: GCF_036320965.1. Classification (NCBI taxonomy): domain Eukaryota; kingdom Metazoa; phylum Arthropoda; class Malacostraca; order Decapoda; family Palinuridae; genus Panulirus; species Panulirus ornatus. The sequence goes on along the minus strand of NC_092243.1, from coordinate 33,482,151 downwards.
AAACTTGTTTCCTTGTCTATGGATCATGCTATCTAAAAATGGTAACATAACATTATTTTCATTTTCTACAGTAAATTTGATAGAAGGTACTAAATTGTTAAGTAAGGGGAGAGATATTTGTAAATTTTCATTAGTTGGCCAAACACAAAGAACATCATCTACATACCTAAACTAAATTGCATTAGAAGGTAAGATATCCTTTAGTAATTTTGTTTCAAAAAATCATTTACAGGGAAATAATGCAAATGAGTGGGAGATGTATAAAAGAAAGAGGCAGGAGGTCAAGAGAAAGGTGCAAGAGGTGAAAAAGAGGGCAAGTGAGAGTTGGGGTGAGAGAGTATCATTAAATTTCAGGGAGAATAAAAAGATGTTTTGGAAGGAGGTGAATAAAGTGCGTAAGACAAGAGAACAAATGGGAACTTCAGTGAAGGGGGCTAATGGAGAGGTGATAACAAGTAGTGGTGATGTGAGAAGGAGATGTACTGAGTATTTTGAGGGTTTTTTGAATGTGTTTCATGATAGAGTGGCAGATATAGGGTGTTTTGGTCGAGGTGGTGTGCAAAGTGAGAGGGTCAGGGAGAATGATCTGGTAACCAGAGCAGAGGTAGTAAAAACTTTGCGGAAGATGAAACCCGGCAAGGCAGCGGGTTTGGATGGTATTGCAGTGGAATATATTAAAAAAGGGGGTGACTGTATTGTTGACTGGTTGGTAAGGTTATTTAATGAATGTATGACTAATGGTGAGGTGCCTGAGGATTGGTGGAATGCTTGCATAGTGCCATTGTACAAAGGCAAAGGGGATAAAAGTGAGTGCTCAAATTACAGAGCAATAAGTTTGTTGAGAATTCCTGGGAAATTATATAGGAGGGTATTGATTGAGAGGGTGAAAGCATGTACAGAGCATCAGATTGGGGAAGAGCAGTGTGGTTTCAGAAGTGGTAGAGGATGTGTGGATCAGGAGTTTACTTTGAAGAATGTATGTGAGAAATACTTAGAAAAGCAAATGGATTTTCATGTAGCATTTATGTAGCATTTATGGTGCGGGGGGAAGTTGTTAGAAGCAGTGAAAAGTTTTTATCGAGGATCTAAGGCATGTGTACGTGTAGGAAGAGAGGAAAGTGAGTGGTTCTCAGTAAATGTTGGTTTGCGGCAGGGGTGTGTGATGTCTCCATGGTTATCTAATTTTGTTTATGGATGGGGTTGTTAGGGAGGTGAATTCAAGAGTTTTGGAAAGAGGGGCAAGTATGCAGTCTGTTGTGGATGAGAGAGCTTGGGAAGTGAGTCAGTTGTTGTTCGCTGATGATACAACGCTGGTAGCTGATTCGTGTGAGAAACTGCAGAAGCTGGTGGCTGAGTTTGGTAAAGTGTGTGAAAGAAGAAAGCTGAGAGTAACTGTGAATAAGAGCAAGGTTATTTAGTACAGTAGGGTTGAGGGGCAAGTCAACTGGGAGGTAAGTTTGAATGGAGACAAACTGGAGGAAGTGAAGTGTTTTAGATATCTGGGAGTGGATCTGGCAGCGGATGGAACCATGGAAGCGGAAGTGAATCATAGGGTGGGGGAGGGGGCGAAAGTTCTGGGAGCGTTGAAGAATGTGTGAGTCGAGAACATTATCTCGGAAATGTTCCAACAATGTTATATGGTTGCGAGGCGTGGGCTATAGACAGAGTTGTGCCGAGGAGGGTGGATGTGCTGGAAATGAGATGCTTAAGGACAATATGTGGTGTGAGGTGGTTTGATCGAGTAAGTAATACTAGGGTAAGAGAGATGTGTGGTAATAAAAAGAGTGTGGTTGAGAGAGCAGAAGAGGGTGTTTTGAAATTGTTTGGTCACTTGGAGAGAATGAGTGAGGAAAGATTGACCAAGAGGATATATGTGTCAGAGGTGGAGGGAACGAGAAGTGGGACACCAAATTGGTGATGGAAAGATGGAGTGAAAAAGATTTAGAGTGATCGGGGCCTGAACATGCAGGAGAGTGAAAGGCGTGCAAGGAATAGAGTGTATTGGAACGATGTGGTATAACAGGGTCGACGTGCTGTCAATGGATTGAACCAGGGCGTGTGAAGCGTCTGGGGTAAACCATGGAAAGTTCTGTGGGGCCTGGATGTGGAAAGGGAGCTGTGGCTTCAGTGCCTTGTACATGACAGCTAGAGACTGAGTGTGAACGAATGTGGCCTTGGTTGTCTTTTCCTAGCGCTACCTCGCGCACATTGGGTGGAGGGGGTTGTTATTTCATGTGTGGCGGTGTGGCGATGGGAATGAATAAAGACAGTCGGTATGAATTATGTACATGTGCATATACGCATATGTCTGTGTGTGTATATATATGTATACGTTGAGATGTATAGGTATGTATATTTACGCGTGTGGGCGTGTATGTATATACACGTGTATGTGGGTGGGTTGGGCCATTCTTTCGTCTGTTTCCTTGCGCTACCTCGATAACGCGGGAAACAGCGACAAAGCAAAATAAATAAATAAATATATATATATATATATATATATATATATATATATATATATATATATATATATATATATATATATATAAAACAAGTTAAGTATATTAAAGGGATAGAAGGATAGAAAAGATAAAGAATTAAGTTGAAATTAGTTATTAGATGTGATGAAACTGTATGAAATTCGCTTGGATGAATACCATTTACGATGATGTGGTAAGGTATGGAAGGTGATAGGTTGCTTGGGAAGATACACAGCAGTTGAGTAAATGATGCAAGAAGGAGACGTACACTGAGGATGAGATGGATAGATGTAGTGAAAGAACTGGTTCGGGTTAAGATTTTTCTGGAGGAGGATGCTAAACGAATGAAATCGGATCGGATGCTATTTGTACTGCGATGTGAATTGTGAGGTTGGTCTTACTTGACTAATCAATTTAGTGACCGAGTAAAGAGAAGTTCTATACATGTTTCAATTTACACGCTGATCTTGTGTGGAGGACGTGTTGGAGCAGCGTTTCAATATTGCTTGAACCGTAAGCAAACATATATATATATATATATATATATATATATATATATATATATATATATATATATATATATATATATATATATATATACATACATATTGATGACATAAATAAGAATGTTCAGTCTTACTCACTCTTGTACCTAAAGTATTTTCGTTTTCCCAATATATCTTGTCAAACGCACTGAGATATCCAGACTCTGGCACTTAAAGAATATTGCTTTCATCATTTTCATGAACATTGAAATTCATTTTGATCGAAGACGTGTAATTAAGCCTTTGAACTAAAGTTGAGTTTGATACAGGGTTATTAGCATATAGATGAAAATTTGCTTGTCCACCGGCGACACTCTATCGCCTTGAGTGTAATAAGCTGTTGACCAGTGATTCTAGCATAAAAGTCTTTTCAAGATGAAGTATGTATATGGAGAAAATATTCTTCATTGCTGGATCCTATCTTCAGAGGAACTGTTTTCAAATTCTGAGAACTCGTAGAGGTATTCTACACTGGTTTATATTCATGAATTCTTTTCTCCGGAACACGATAACGGATTGGCAGTTCATTGTCTTTCTTTTTTCATATACAACCCTTTGTTCTATGGAAATGGTATGACTTAAAAAAGTTGCATACCCTACTGATCAGAGAATTCAAAACCTTTGCTGGCAGCTTTGCACAAACACTCAACTCTTATGTAAACGAAACAATAATCCTTCCTGTGCATTCCCATCTCATTATGTTCGGCACTTGATTCCTTGCAATAGTATTAGACCCTTGCCAACTAAACCACTTCATAACTAACCACCAATACCCAAGTAGAGATAAAAAGTTCACCTCTATATTCAACCTAGACACACATATCCCCATACCCCTTTCTGTGTTAGCCTGATGGGAAATGACCGGTGCAGACTCCGTTGCTCACCAACGTGAGACGAAGGGTAATTGAGTACATAGTATTCGAATAATTATTTCCCTATTAGGGGCGATCATAGCCTAGCGGTAGCGCTCCCGCCTGTTGCCCAGGGGTTCCGGGTTAGATCCTGTATGTTGGAGGCTTGTATGATGCATATATTTATATATCATTTTCATTTTTTGACTCATCCAATCATTTTAGAAAAGACAAGGACGGATAAAGAACAGATAGACATGACGAACATGATACATCACTCGGCAGCAGTACAGAATAGTGGTCTTTGAGTTATAGTCCAAAGCAGTAACAGGAAAAGTAAAAAATGAGAAAAGAAAAAATAAAAGAAAAATGGGTACTAGAGAATAAATTGACTGGAAGATTTTTTTTTCTTTTTTTTTTTTTTTTTTTTTTTTTACATTTTGGTCATTTCTTGTGGCGGGTAATACTGGGAGATCGGTCGTTCGTATACCATTGGCGACCCCTACACCAGCTATGGAGTCCATGATACGAACTTTGTTTCAGCACAACCATCCATCAGAGTCCATTCATCACACCCGCCTCTCAGCGCCAGCATCTCAGTCCATATTTCTCAAACACTGTCCATCCTACACACCAGGAGCTCAGCACCAGCACGAGGGTTCCTATCCTTAACAACTTCATCGTGTTTGGTTCCTTTCTTTTTCTCTTACTTTTTGCTCTAAGTACCTCCACTGGGATATCTTCAACACGGTTGAGCCTAGATATCAGACAGTTAAGCAATGTGTGCATAGTGACTCGCACAAGAGGACTAATACTATCACACTGCTTCCAGGAACATCTGCCATAATTTCACAGATAAAAGTTTTTGCCGGGGTTAGGTAAATATATACGCGAAGAACCTTTTTGAAATAGGCTGATATCTTTTTCTCTAACTTTATCAACTGTAATATAATCATACATTTAGAATCTTTAATAATTACTTAAGAACTGGAGTGCCCTTGTTGGAAGACGAAAATCTATGTGTTTTGTATTAACAAGTAATACCTGGAAATAGAGAGGTATGTGGTTAACTAACCAGGTACAGTATATACCAGGATGATGGCAAGCCACCGTACATACACCAGTGCTAGGTAGTGGTGGTGGTCGTGCTACGGTGCAGTTTTATGTGATGATATCATTTTTTTCAGACGTTGGTGACTAGCTTGCTATCACAGCAACTTATTCGTAGGTGGACCTCTAATCAGAGGGTTCGTAGTGATAGCCTCGACGCTACTTATCATTAAGATCAACATCTCCACTCACGACTCCGGTTCAAAAGTGTTGTCTGTACTTTTCCAACATCGACACACGCCTCGAAAACCTTCATTTTCCAAAATTTGATGTTTCCCAGTCACCGCACTTTTCCGTTGTTTCGGCAACTGTTCTAATTCTATAAATCTTATATCTTTCCTTGATGATCTAAACTTGTGCCATAACAATGTGGCATCCTCTCACCCGAAAGAGCGAAATCCTCTACTTCCAAGAGTTCAACGTTCACCGTAGTGAATGGCTGAATTCCTCCATACAGATGGTGTGCGGAATGATGCCCATAAGTTTTTCATTTTCAGTGATCTAAAGCAAATTATCTCCCGACCTACCCATATTCCTGACCGCAGTGACGACTCTCCTAACATTCTGGATCTATTTTTTACGTTTAATCCTTCCTGCTATACCCACACAATCTGTCCCCCAATAGGGTCTTCCGCTCACACTCTCATCAATTTGTCCATTCTAACAGTGTCTCCCCCTCCACCAGCTCCTTCTAAACGTAAATACTGGCACCTCAACAAAGTTGACCGACATGAGTTCCGAAGATTCTTTTCTGATTTACTTTGGATAAATCACTATCTCTTATACGGTAATGCTTCTGTTTCAGCTAAACGCATAGCATGTGTTATTTTTGCGAAGTGGAAGCATTTATCCCCTCTTCTATTCCATGGTTCAAACGTTCTGAGGCCATTCAGGGAAGGGATCAAGCACATCGGGCGTGTAAAAACTCTCCTACCTCCAACTCCCATTCAGCATCTATTACTACCCGTCATCATTGCCAGTACGTTATTCGTGGAGCAAAGCGTTCCTATATTCAAAGGCGATGCGATCACCTCTCATCGTCATCCACTAATAGGTCTCTCTAATCTCTAGCGATTGGTATCTCTAGCAACTTTCCGTCCTTACGGTACTATAGCTGTCTCTCTCGTAAACAAGGCAACTCTCTTTGGTTCCCAATTCTCCTCTAACTCTATCGTGGACGACTCTAACATCCCTCACCCCCTGATGCTCCTCTTATTATTCCTATACCCTTTCCCGTTATCTCTTTTCGAGCTGTCCGAAAAGCGGTTCTCTCTGTGCACAAGAAGGGTTATATGAGGTACTGATGTCATCAACCACTTTCTTATGAAAGGGTTTGCCTCTGAACTTCCTCCTGTGCTTCTTCGGCTGTTCCGATTCTGTCTAAAAACCAGGACTTTTCCTTCTTCTTGGAAGCATGCGTTGGTACAACCCATGCCTAAGACGGGTGACCGTTCTATCCACTCTATCCATTGACTCTCTTAGAGCCGCACCTGGATTATCGCTTGATTTTATAAAGCCCACTAGCCGAGTAACTCCAAGTGATTTGCAGCTTTAAGCCCTAGCTTCGTTGATTGGGTATCCAGTACGTCCCAAACAACAGCTGAGAGTCGGAAGTGATCCAGCTAGCTTACTGGTATAGTAGGATCACTACTAAAGGGCAATCCCAGGACTGTAGCGCAGCGGCAGTGTCCACCTACTGACTGCAGTCCTCTACTTCCTTCGGGCGGTAGTACTGTGCGACCTGAGTCGGAGCGTCCACCCTTGTCACGGGTTTTCGCTTCGTGGTACCCGTCACGCATAACCCATTCCTCAGATAATAGCGTGCCAGCCACTGCTGGTATGTCGGGTACCAACTCCAGCCACGTGGGAACGGACGACGACCGTTCACCCACTTGCCCACATTGTGGGAGGACCTTTGCCAGCTTTCGGGGCCGTAGGGTCCACGAGAGGTAGGCACATGCTAGCTCCTTCCATCAGGAGCTAGCGACCAGGCACGTCATATCGAAGGCTCGATGGTCCGACGAGGAGGTGGAGCTCCTCGCTAGGGCTGAGGCTGAGATGGCAGCTGGTCCCTCATTAGTTGCCGGACAGGGCTTGAACCAGCGTTTGCGGGAAATTGTTCCATCTAGGTCCGTTGACTCGATTAAAGGTCTCCGACGCAAGGCGTCATATAAGACCAGGGTTCAGGAACTGATCTTGAATCTCAATCCGGTACACGAGGACGACGAAGGTGAGGTGACGGATGGGGAGCCAACTATGAGGCGTGTCCCAGCCGCAAGGGTAAGCACACCGCGGGGCAACACATCGGAAGATGCCCCGCGGACAGGGATGTCCGTGGGAGCGGATTCCAGTGGTGAGACGTACATCCCTCCCACGGTTTTAACTGTCCCTGATGTCCCGCGGGTACCCCAACAACCCCAAACAATTGCTTCCTTTGTGGCGGAGACTGTCACATATCTTGACTCTTTAGGCCCTGGCCCCACAACAATATCGTGGGGTGAGGACATCCTAAATGAAGCCATCGACCATTTGCGTCGTGGTGACAGCCTTGCCGCTATCAGGGGAGCCGCAGAGCATGCCACTCATGTGGTAAACTCCTGCCGCTCACCCGATGACCGTCCAAATCGTGCAGGAGGAAATTCAAGACAGCGAGCGAACTCTGGCCGTGCACGCCAAGCGGAGGAGGTTCCTTTACGAGGAAATAAGCTTAGACGTGAACAATACCGGAGAGTACAGAGGCTCTATCATGATAATAGGTCTCTGGCCGCTGGACAGGTCTTGAAGGGTGACTGGGAGGTACCGCCAACTTCGGTTGGGCCGGATCGCCTTATTCCCTTTTGGGGGGCCCTCTTCTCCCGGCCGTCTGAGCCCGATACGCGTGCCATAACCGACTATGACCCAGAGAGTGGACAAGCAGAGGTTGTCACCGTAGGCGAGGTAGCACACCACCTCAAAGCCACCCGAACATCTGCCCCTGGACCTGACGGGATGTCGACCAGGTTACTGAAGTCCATCCCCCCAAGGATTCTCGCTAAGACATTCAACCTATGGATGGCTACGTCCACCCTACCAGAGCCACTTAAAGCAAACCGCACAGTGCTAATACCTAAAGTCCCCAATCCCACTGAACCAAAGGACTATAGACCGATCACCATCTCATGTGTCATAGTCCGACTGCTACATAAGATCCTTAGCAGCCGCATTACGCGCCTCATCAAGATCGATGACGCTCAAAAGGCATTCGTCCCTATAGACGGATGTCTTGAGAACCTCACGATCTTAGATGCGATCGCCGGTCGTGCGCGGGCACACGCCCACGGTGTGCACCTGGCATTCCTCGACATGGCAAAAGCATTCGATAGTGTTTATCACAACACTATCGAGCGGGCCATGTCGCGGAAAGGCATTCCCGCCGCTGTCAGGGCATATATTATGTCGTCGTACGACCGGGCCTTCACCCACATTGAAGGAAGCGACGATAATGCGGACAAGGTGAATATGACTCGTGGGGTCAAACAAGGTGATCCCTTATCGCCTATCCTTTTTAACCTTGTGATTGACGAGGGAATCACAAGAGTAAAAGAGACAGGCGTGGGAGTGAAATTGGGTGACCAACGGGTATCAGCACTTGCATTTGCTGATGATCTGGTTCTGGTAGCACAGACGCCCACTGGCCTCCAGAAGGCAATTGATGTTATGGCTGAGACCCTTGCGGGGGGTGGACTTCAAGTCAACCCGGGAAAGTGCCGTACCCTCAGCATGGAAGTCGACGGCAAACGCAAGACTTGGTATGTCAATCAACAGAGGACATTCCAAGTCTTGGGCAGCGCTGTCGGTTCCATGAATGCTGAGGACGAGTATAAGTACCTCGGCATCTTGGTCGGATCTAAGGGGCGGCGAAAGTCCTACGGCGCCCTGCTAGAAGAGGGGCTCCTAAACATCACCAGAGCCCCTCTAAAACCTCAGCAAAGAGTTGCGTTGCTTGTGGGACACTTGGTGCCCAAGCTCAATCATCGACTGGTGCTAGGTGAAGTTTATAAGACGCAGTTAGCACGTATGGACAGGCAGGTGCGGGTGGCAGTACGCCGCTGGCTCCGCCTAGCCCATGACGTGCCCTGCGCATACTTTCACTCGGCTACAGGAGATGGGGGCTTGGGTATACCGGACTTTGTCTCAACCGTCCGTCTGAATAAACAGGCGCGGTTCGAAAAGTTGCTCACCTCGACTGACCCGGTGATTCATGCGGCAGTTCGGGAGCCTGCAGTCATGAGCAAACTGCAGCGCTGGGCCGGACCCGCACGCATTGCTGGTCGGCAGGCGGGTAACAAGTTCGAACGCCTGAACGCATGGAGGTCCAACTTAGTCAATACTGTTGACGGAGCGGCTTTCGCTCCATCTGCTGCCGTGCCTCAGGTCAGTAGATGGGTCACCAGCGGGAACCGTTTCATGTCCGGTTCTGACTATGTGAAGGCCGTCCAAGTCAGGATAGGCGCGCTGCCGACCCCAGCCAGGGCGTCCAGAGGCCGGCCCGAGATCAACGGCCTCTGTGACACCTGTCACAAACCTGGGACACTGGGGCACATCGCTCAGATGTGCCCTCGTACCCATGGGGGTCGTGTCAGACGGCATGATAACATCTGTGCCTATTTGGCCGGACGTTTGAGACAGAGGGGGTACCAAGTGGTCTGTGAGCCTCGCATCCCTATTGCGGGGTCCTTTAGGAAGCCGGACATCGTGGCTTCCAAAGGTACAGAGGCCTGGATAATAGATGCCCAGGTCTCTGGTGTCCACCTCGCACTCTCAACTGCACACAGGCACAAGTGCAGTTATTACGGCACCCCGGAAGTCCTACAGGGCGTACGGGATCTAACCGGCAAAGACGCCGTGCACCTAACATCAGCCACTGTCAACTGGCGAGGTGCATGGTGTCAAGAGAGTGCGAGTGCTCTCATTGGGCTAGGGCTGACACACCGGGACCTAGAGGTGTGCAGTGTCAAAGCCCTAACCTGGACGCATTCCCTCTACCGAATGTGGTCCAAGAGCACAGGGTAACATAGTCGGGCCTGCCTCGAACATCTGGTGTCGGCCGTCGGGCAGGTCGAAGGTCATCTCCCCTTTGTTGGCATAGGGTGTGCGGGATTAGCCTGTTCTCCCGTGGCTCCCGGGCAGGTACCAGTTCCTGAGGGCGGGTTGTCGGGCGGGCGGTGGACGCCTTGGCAGGGTTGCCCATTGCTCCCGACCGACAGGCCGTTCTGGAAGGTTGAGCGGTGCTGGGAGGTTTCTGTGCTTCAGGTTCGGTAAGGCTATATCGAACCATCGTCTTTCTGCCACCTCTTAACTTACTTCCGCCTGTGCTATCAGCAGTCTGTCTGATCTTAATCTTCCTCTTCTTCTGTCCATACGATCTTACTTCAATTAAACACTTCCTTCACTATCTACATGTAGTTTTGGTCGCTTACCGACATCCACCCCTTTTGTGTAGTTTAATTAACTCTCAAAAGAGAAGCACAGTTTATTAGAAATGTAGTTAGACCTTCCTGCACGTCCCAATCAACTAATTGGGAATCTATGAAGATTACCGTCCCGTTGCTTTAACTTTTATCATTTCCAAAGTCTTTGCATCCCTCCTCACTCCCACATCATCAGACACCCTGATTCTCTGTCTCCACTCTGACCACCATTATGGCTTCATAAAGAAAGATCCAATAACGGTATTCTTTCCTGTCTTACTAATAATGTCAGGTCATCATCCTTGAAAGATTTTAGGGAATCCTATGTAGTTATCCTTGATGACAGTGAGGCATCAAGGTCTCAACTCTAAGCTCCTCTCTTTTGGCTTACCTACCTCACTTTGCTCCTTCATACCTAGCTACCTCTCTGGTGACTTTGTCTCCGTGATAGTTTATGGATCATCCTCTCCACTTTCTCCATCAACAGCGGTGTCCCTCAAGGTTCTATTCTGTCTTCTACACTTTGTCTTCTTTTTATCAACGATTTCCTTTCTTCAATAGATAACCAAATGCTCCTTCTTCTCTCATCCCATCTTTATCGTGTTTCAAAGTAACTTCCTCAAAAACTCAGACTTGCTCAGGATATCTTAGTGAGGCAGACGAAATTTAGTCAAGTCTAATGCCTCTACGTCCCAGTATCTGACCATCTCTTTATCAAATTCCTCTCTCTTTTGATGGTTCTGTAATTCCACCCTTTTTCTCAATGAACATAGTATCATTGTAACATCCACTCTAGCCTGGAAACCCCACATTACGGAAATAGCTATGCCTACCTCTAAGAAACTGGAAATCCTGTTTATTTGTTGATTTTTATACCGAATAGTTGCTCCGTCTATATAAAGGATTGATCCGTCCTTGTATGGGTATGGAGTACTGTTCTCACATCTGGGGTGGTTCCAGCTCTGCATCCTTATTTGACAGAGTTGAGTCAAAATCAGTCCGACCAAAACTCTTCCAGGCTAACTTCCCGTTTGTCCTACGCTGCAATGCCAGTTCACTACCCCCTGTTCTATAGGCATCACTTTGGTTTTTGCTTCCTATAGCTACCAATGTGCCCCCATCACTAACTAGACCACGCAATACTCAGCAAACTGATGCATCACCTGATTACTGTGTGGCCAATGGCAATTCAAGGGTGGGCCGTTTCTTTCCCTACACCTCGAAGCTTTGGGACTAGTTCTCTATCTCCTCACGTCTTTCTCAATAAGTATGATCTGACACATTTTAAAAGACAGGATTTTCACTTCCGAAATTCGTAAACACTTTCCCTTATCTCATGATTCTACCATTCATTAACCTCTTTATACTTCAGTAAAGGCCCGGCAATAGTTTGGAACCTCCAAAGTAATGAAATATAGAAAATAATCAAACAGACATCTCAACCATACAAGTTTAATCCGGAGCAAGAATCAACCTATCATTATTCTTTTTCTTTGCAAATTTACATTATTCTAGACAGCATTTCAATGCAGATCTCTGGAAAGATACAACGCCAAAATATTTTTGGGTGAAAAGAAATTGGTCTCAAGAACCCTACATCTACCATCACAAATTTCTTCCAGAATCTGAGTCAGTTATGGTCTCCAGTGGTCGCTCTACTCGTAAGACGGCGACTGTAAGCAAAAGCAATAGCTGCGCCCCACAAACAGAGTAAGACGATGGACATTCGTCGTACCAATAACATATTTTGAACAGTCATAAACACATAAAGATGAGGCGTCACCCAATATACTTGTATCATAGTGGCAGAACAACGGTATCAGAATTAGGAAACGTCCTTGTATTATCTGCCTCGAAAACACATATTCCCTTGTATGTTAAAGGATGGTACACGAGAACATTTTATTTGTAATGTTCAGTGATCACACAGTCTGTAACTTTTATCGACTGAAATTTCCCACGCCGACTGAGAGGCGGCCAAATTCTGTTTGTTAAGGCCAGCAAACGATACAGCGAGACTAAACATGTCGCTTATATGTCTGTGTGGTCGTGAAACTTGCTTGTGTGTAGCCTGGCCCTTCCCCAAGGTCTTTCCTATCCACGTAAGAAACAATCATCATAGCGAGTTTAATCATCATAGTGAGAGTAATCGAGAACTATGCGTAATTTCATCAAGATTTTTCGTCCTACTTATTTCCATTTCACATACATAGTCAAGGTTATTGTCGCTAGCAAGGCTGCACACTATTGCTTGAGAGTACAAGTGTCTTAATACTGACCGGTAAATCTCACTCACTCTTGCCAGCTGTACGCGTTACACGTCGCTGGAGCAGCTACTGTGTTCTGGTGACAACATACCCATGAACTAAGGCGCTTTATTAGTGTTATTGCTGGTACCCAGTTATCGAGAGACCAGACCACTGAAGCGTTGTTGAGTCATTACCATATATAGAATGTTATAAAGACCAGTTTCATTCCCGAGTATAAAATTTTGAACCATTTTGATCAGAGGTAAGATTGATAGATGGTAATTTATACACGATCTGTTCTAGCCGGTATTACAAAATGTTCGACCCATGTAATTCAAGCACCTTATGATTTAAATATCACTATTCATATAATCAAATATTCCAAAAATCACTTTCAAATGCTGCTCGGTCTCACAACAGACTTATCAAATTTACATTTACAGAGACTGTGTTGACAGGTGATGCTCTTAATATAGTGCATTTTTTGGCTTTGCTTTCATTATGCATTATTGAAATTTTCTTTTTCTTTCAAACTATTCGCCATTTCCCGCATTAGCGAGGTAGCGTTAAGAACAGAGGAGTGGGCCTTTGAGGGAATACCCTCACCTGGCCCAATTCTCTGTTCCTTCTTTTGGAAAATTAAAAAAAAACGAGAGGGGAGGATTTCCAGCCCCCCGCTCCCATATATTCCCATATATTTTTGAAAATATTATTGAAATAATAAAGTATTATACTTTAGTCGACTGAGAACTTCAGTTTCATCCATCAGCATAGCCCCTTGCAAGGCACAGCAAAAATGACATGAGAAACAGTATATCCTACACTCCGATGAGTGGTGCTGTGCATGTGATGGGTACGGGTCAATTGCAAAATTTTAAAACCAGTATTGCAGCATTTATACGCTGCGTGATAACTTAATAGCTACACCAACAGCTAATTTCCTCACTAGCCGACCTGGATATCTCCTTTAACGAGATGCATTTATTCGAGGGTTGGTGAGCGAGCTATCGAACTCCTCGAGATTCACCCTCTGGCCGGGTGTGCATCACACCTGCCTCCGTGAAGATGGAAGGGAACACTTGTGCCAGCAGAAGATCAACTGAAAGCAAGTTCAGGTCAAACACAGCTCACTTTTGATCAGCCGCGTTCATGACAAGAAAACCATAATAAAACAGACTAAATTAGGATAATCGCTTTAACGACTCACGATAGTAAGAGATCATAGCAACACCGACATCAAAGAGGAAGAAGTTTTCACTCTATAAGTTACACGACTGTGTCGTTAAAGCCAGACTAATAACGTTTTACCACGTAATAACACGCACGGCGAGTCCATTTTCTCTTGTTTTTCAAAATACTCAGGTCCCTTGTGCGTTTGATAACCTAACGCATTATGAACAAAGACAATTCTATTTTCTGAAAGATTAGTTTGCTATTACTCTACATGATGTCTCTAGTGCTAGGATAAGGCCCACTGATTCTCCATACTATATTGGTTGTACGTCGGAGGACATGGCAAAGCCAGGTACCAGAAGACCTGGTAGTCTGTGACGAGATTATCTCCTGGGGGACAGTAATAGTATCCTATGATCTTCCTCTACGTAAGGGACAAGATAGTAAAGCAGTGAAAACACACATATGCTCCAAAAGCTGTTCATAAACTCATCCAAGAAACAGGTAAATTCTAAATCTCAGGGCGATCGGCCACGGCGTTCAAAAGACACCTCGAAACACTGGAGTGTGACCTAGCTTTACCCGTATGACTGGAACGGAGAGGCCACAGATTGCTACTGAAATTTCAGCAAAGTTCTTACACTAAACATTCTATATATTGTAACAGAGTTTAACCAAGCCAAATCAGTTGTAAGTAAAGAAAATCATAAGTCCCATAAATCTTAAATTCAAGGCTTATGTACCTTGCATAGATGCTTCTTCCATGTGAAGTGCATGTTGGTGATTGCACATCGCAGTTCAAACTGTAGAAAACAAAACTCTCAAGCAGTTATAAGAGTTACCCATTATTGCTATCATTTCCACAATGTATGTTTCGAAATTATATAGCTTCTGAAAACTTCCTCGTCCAGTATTGTCTTGAACAGTGGTTGTCCACTGCAGTGGTAAAAAGACTGTGTAAAGACTGTATGTATGATAGATTTATTTAGTAATATCCCCACATAATTCTGTGGCCAAGAGGACGTTAAGAGGAAGGTGCAGGAGTTAAAAAGAGGGCAAATGAGAGTTGGGGGTGAGAGTGTATTAGTAAATTTCAGGGAGAATAAGATAATGTCTTGGAAGGAGGCCAATGGTGTTCGTCAAACAAAATATCAAATAGGAACCTCGGTGAAGAGAGCAAATGGGGAAGTGGTAACAGGCAGTGATGAAAAGAAGAGGAGATACAGTGAATATGTTTGATGATTAGGTCGCAGATGTGAATGCAAAGTAAGAGTCATGGAGAGGGGTTTGGTGAAGAGAGAAGAGTTGGTGAAAGCCTTCTGCAAGATTAAAAGGGGTGACTGTGTTGTTGATTGGTTAGGATTTTCATTGGATGTATGGATCATGGCAAGGGGTCTGAGGATAGGCGGAATGCACGTATAGAACCATTGTACAAAGGAAATGGGTACAAAGGTGTGTTTTCAAACTATAGAGGTCTGAGTTTGTAGAGTGTACTTAGAAAGTGAAACTGGAGAGTGATGACTGAGATGGTGAAGGCATGCGTGGAGCATCAGACTGGGGAGGAAAAAGTTAGTTTCAGAGGTGGTTCTAGATATGTGGACTAGGTGTTTGCTTTAGAAATGTGTGTGAGAAATACTTAAGAAACAGATGGATTTTCTGTGTCTTTATGGATCTGGAGAAAGCATGTGATAGGAATGATAAAGAACCTTGTGGTAGGACTTAAGAATATATTTTGTGGAAGGAAAGGTGCTAGAATAGTCATAAGTTTGTGTCAAGGGTGTACGACATGTTTACGAATAGGGAGAGAGGAGAGTAAATGGTTCAGAGTGAACGTTGGTCCGCGGTAGGGGTGTGTAATATCACAATAACTGTTTAGCAGTTTTATGGATGGGATGGTGAGGGAGGTATATGCAAGAGTCATAGAAAGAGGGGCGAGTAATGCGGTCTGTGGGGGATGAGAGTGCTTGGGAAGTGGGTCAGTCGCTTGCAGATGAAACGGCACTGGCGACAGATTCGAGTGAGAAAAATGAATAAAAGTAAGATTATTAGGTTCCGCAAGGTAGAGGGGCAGGATACGTAGGTTGTGAGATTGAATGGAGAAAATTTTGAGGAAGTGAAGTGTTTTAGATATCTGGGAAAGGACATGTCAGCGAATGGAACCATGGAAGAGAAAGTGAGTTATAGGATGAGTGAGGGGCCGAATGTTGCGGGAGCATTGTAGAATGTGTGGAAAGAAAGGTCACAATCTGAGAAGGCGAAAATGGGTATATTTGAAGGTATTGTAGTCCTAGCAGCGTTGTATGGTTACGAGGTATGAAAGTGTTAGGATTACTACACTTTCAAGGATACCCACTTTCTTCCCAGAAAACGATCTCTCTTTCTACACACCCCTCAGTGCTCTGAAAACCCTTTTTTATCCTCACCCACTTACTTTTGATTCCACTGTCAGGTATCTACAATTCTCCACTTCCTTCAAATTTTCTCCATTCAAACTCTTACCTCAGCTAAGCTGTCTCCCTGCACTCCTAAACTTCATATTCTTGCTTTTTCTACAGATACTCTCAATTTCCTCCTAACAAACACTCTTCCAAACTCAGACACCAGCTTTTGCAGTTTCTCACTCGAATCGGCCACAAGCGCTCTGTTTTCAGCAACCACAACCTGACACTTCCCAGACCCCTTCTTCCCTTATTAACAGCATTCCCATATTGACTCACCCCTCTCTCCAACATCCTTGCATTTACCTACTTCACCACCCCATTCGTAAACACATCCAATGTTCAGAGTGACAGCAAACATCTCTGCCTCACCGGCCTTTTCCTGGAACAATTCACCCTCCTCTCGACCTACACTCTCGATAAAAACTTCTCACTACTTATGATAACTTTCTCCTTACACCATATATTCGTAAGACTCTCACAAGGTATTTCTACTCCATAAATGGTGAAGGCATGCGTGGAGCATCTAAATATTCTAACACATTTTCTAAAGCAAACACTTGATCCTGAAACCACCTTATTCTTGGCCATTATGATGTTCTATAAATGCATTTATCCTCTCCGTCATCAGTTTCCCATACAACTTACCAGCTACACTTAACAAAATTATAACTCTGTAGGTGAGCGCTCACCATTGCCACTCTTTCCAGTTATATAGTAGCTCTATATAAACTTTTAGAGTGGCACCATGAGCCATACATAAATCTAGCCGCAGTACGATCTATTCCAGCCGCCTTTCCACATTTCATCTCACGCAAGGTTTTATCCACCTCCTTTTTCTTCACCGAACCATTTGTCATGTCTCTAACTTCCCATAACTCCCCGACCCAAACATCCTACATCAGCCACCCTCTCATCAAATGCTTTTAACAGTCCTTGAAAATACTCACTCCGTAAAAAGAAATTTATTTTTTTTTATTATACTTTGTCGCTGTCTCCCGCGTTTGCGAGGTAGCGCAAGGAAACAGACGAAAGAAATGCCCACCCCCCCCCCCCCATACACATGTATATACATACGTCCACACACGCAAATATACATACCTACACAGCTTTCCATGGTTTACCCCAGACGCTTCACATGCCTTGATTCAATCCACTGACAGCACGTCAACCCCGGTATACCACATCGCTCCAATTCACTCTATTCCTTGCCCTCCTTTCACCCTCCTGCATGTTCAGGCCCCGATCACACAAAATCTTTTTCACTCCATCTTTCCACCTCCAATTTGGTCTCCCTCTTCTCCTCGTTCCCTCCACCTCCGACACATATATCCTCTTGGTCAATCTTTCCTCACTCATTCTCTCCATGTGCCCAAACCACTTCAAAACACCCTCTTCTGCTCTCTCAACCAAGCTCTTTTTATTTCCACACATCTCTCTTACCCTTACGTTACTCACTCGATCAAACCACCTCACACCACACATTGTCCTCAAACATCTCATTTCCAGCACATCCATCCTCCTGCTCACAACTCTATCCATAGCCCACGCCTCGCAACCATACAACATTGTTGGAACCACTATTCCTTCAAACATACCCATTTTTGCTTTCCGAGATAATGTTCTCGACTTCCACACATTCTTCAAGGCCCCCAGAATTTTCGCCCCCTCCCCCACCCTATGATCCACTTCCGCTTCCATGGTTCCATCCGCTGCCAGATCCACTCCCAGATATCTAAAACACTTCACTTCCTCCAGTTTTTCTACATTCAAACTCACCTCCCAATTGACTTGACCCTCAACCCTACTGTACCTAATAACCTTGCTCTTATTCACATTTACTCTTAAATTTCTTCTTCCACACACTTTACCAAACTCAGTCACCAGCTTCTGCAGTTTCTCACATGAATCAGCCACCAGCGCTGTATCATCAGCGAACAGCAACTGACTCACTTCCCAAGCTCTCTCATCCCAAACAGACTTCATACTTGCCCCTCTTTCCAAAACTCTTGCATTCACCTCCCTAACAACCCCATCCATAAACAAATTAAACAACCATGGAGACATCACACACCCCTGCCGCAAACCTACATTCACTGAGAACCAATCACTTTCCTCTCTTCCTACACGTACACATGCCTTACATCCTCGATAAAAACTTTTCACTGCTTCTAACAACTTGCCTCCCACACCATATATTCTTAATACCTTCCACAGAGCATCTCTATCAACTCTATCATATGCCTTCTCCAGATCCATAAATGCTACATACAAATCCATTTGCTTTTCTAAGTATTTCTCACATACATTCTTCAAAGCAAACACCTGATCCACACATCCTCTACCACTTCTGAAACCACACTGCTCTTCCCCAATCTGATGCTCTGTACATGCCTTCACCCTCTCAATCAATACCCTCCCATATAATTTACCAGGAATACTCAACAAACTTATACCTCTGTAATTTGAGCACTCACTCTTATCCCCTTTGCCTTTGTACAATGGCACTATGCACGCATTCCGCCAATCCTCAGGCACCTCACCATGAGTCATACATACATTAAATAACCTTACCAACCAGTCAACAATACAGTCACCCCCTTTTTTAATAAATTCCACTGCAATACCATCCAAACCTGCTGCCTTGCCGGCTTTCATCTTCCGCAAAGCTTTCACTACCTCTTCTCTGTTTACCAAATCATTTTCCCTAACCCTATCACTTTGCACACCACCTCGACCAAAACACCCTATATCTGCCACTCTATCATCAAACACATTCAACAAACCTTCAAAATACTCACTCCATCTCCCTCCCACACCACCACCACCTGCCACCACCCCCCAACCCGCGCCCCCCACTGAAGTTCCCATTTGCTCCCCCGTCCCACGCACCCCACCTACCTCCCTCCAGAACATCTCCTCATTCTCCCCCCCAAAAAATATGCATGTATATTTCAGTTCATAATTAATTGATTATATTATGTGCCAAGATTTTCCACAAAGACCTTCTAGTAAAAATTATTTATGTATACCATGCGATTTTCCAATATTCATTCACTTAACATATTCCATTTTTCTCTTATATGTCCCTTGTATTATGAAATCTACATATAGATAAATAAACATATATATATATATATATATATATATATATATATATATATATATATATATATATATATATATATATATATATATATATATACACACGCAAATATACATACCTATACATCTCAACGTTTACATATATAATATATATATATATACACACACAGACATATACATATATATACATGTACATAATTCATACTGTCTGCCTTTATTCATTCCCCTCGCCACCCCACCACACATGAAATAACGATCCCCTCCCCCCCCATGTGCGCGAGGTAGCGCTAGTAAAAGACAACAAAGGCCACATTCGTTCACACTCAATCTCTAGTTGTCATGTAATAATGCACTGAAACTACAGCTCCCTTTCCACATCCAGGCTCCACAGATCTTTCCATGGTTTACTCCAGACGCTTCACACGCCCTGGTTCAATTCATTGACAGCACGTCAACCACGGTATACCACATCGTTCCAATTCACTCTATTCCTTGCACGCCTTTCACCCTCCTGCATGTTCAGGCCCCGATCACTAAAAATCTATTTCACTCCATCTTTCCACTTCCAATTTGGTTTCCCACTTCTCCTCGTTCCCTCCACCTCTGACACATATATCCTTTTAGTCAATCTTTCCTCACTCATTCTCTCCATGTGACCAAACCATTTCAAAACACCCTCTTCTGCTCTCTCAACCACACTCTTTTTATTACCACACATCTCTCTTACCCTTACATTACTTACTCGATCAAACCACCTCACACCACATATTGTCCTCAAACATCTCATTTCCAGCACATCCACCCTTCTCCACACAACTCTATCTATAGCCAACGCCTCGCAACCATACAACATTGTTGGAACCACTATTCCTTCAAACATACCCATTTTTGCTTTCCGTGATAATGTTCTCGGCTTCCACTCATTCTTCAACGCTCCCATAACTTTCGCCCCCTCCCCCACCCTATGATTCACTTCCGCTTCCATGGTTGCATCCGCTGCCAAATCCACTTCCAGATATTTAAAACACTTCACTTCCTCTAGTTTCTCTCAATTCAAGCTTACCTCCCAATAGACTTGTCCCTCAACCCTACTGCACCCAATAACCTTGCTCTTATATACATTTACTCTCTGCTTTCTCTCCTTGCACAAATTTTACCAAACTCAGTCACCAGCTTCTGCAGCTTCTCACACGAATCAGCCACCAGCGCTGTATCATCAGCGAACAACAACTGACTCACTTTCCAAGCTTTCTCATCCACAACAGACTGCATACTTGCCGGAGTTCATCTTCCCCAAACCTTTCACTACCTCTTCTCACTTTACCAAATCATTCTCCCTGACCCTTTCACTTTGCACATCACCCCGACCAAAACACCCTATATCTGAGACTCTACCATCAAACACATTAAACATACCTTTAGAATATTCAGTTCCTCTCCTCACTTCATCACTACCTGTTGTTACCTCCCCACGTGCCCCTTCACTGATGTTCCCATTTGTTCTCTTGCCTTACGCACGTTATTTACCTTCTTCCAAAACATATTTCTATTCTCCCTAAAATTTAATGGTACTCTCTCACCGCAACTCTCATTTGCCCTCTTTTTCAACCTTAGCACCGTTCTCTTGACCTCCTACCGCTTTATTCTATATGTCTCCTATTAATTTGCACTACGTCCCTGCAAGTATCGTCCAAACGCCTCTCTCTTTTCTTTCAGTAACAATCTTACTTCATCCCACCACTCATTACCTTTTCTAATCTGCCCACCTCCCACCTTTCTCATACCACATGCATCTTTTGCGCAAGCAATTACTGCTTCCCTAAATACATCTCATTCCTTCTCCACTCCCCTCACGTCATTTGCTTTCACGTTTTTTGCCATTCTACTCTCAATCTCTCCTGGTACTTTCTAAAACAAGTCTTCTCTCGAAGCACACTTTTTCTCATCACTCTCTTCTCCCCAATATTCTCTCTTCTTTTCTGAAAACCTTTAGAAATCTTCAACTTTGCCTCCACAAGATTGTGATCAGACATCCCTTCAGCTGCCCGTCTCATCACATTAACACCCAACAGTCTCTCTTTAATACGCCTGTCAACTACACGTAATCGAATAACACCCATTTGACCATCTCTTTTATTCACATACGTATACTTATGTATATCTCTATTTTTGAACCAGGTAATCCCAATCATCAGTCTCTTTTCAGCAGAATATATGGTGCATCAAAGCTGCTGACACACTCACTCGGATGCTCCCAAAACTCTTGTCTCTCATGATCTTTCTTCTCATGACCAGGTGTATAAGCATCAATAATCGCCCATCTCTCTTTCTCTCTATCCACTTTCAGTTTTACCCACATCAATCTTGAATTTACTTTCTTACACTCTATCACATACTCCCACAACTCCTGCTTCAGGAGTAGTGCTACTCCTTCCTTAGCTCTTCTCCTCTCACCAACCCCTGACTTTATTCCCAAGACATTCCGAAACCACTCTTCCCCTTTACCCTTGAGCTTCGTTTAACTCAGCGCCAAACATCCAGGTTCCTTACCTCAAACATACTTTTTTCTCATCTTCGTTACATTCTCACACAGATTCAGACACCCCCAATCTGAGCCTTCGAGGAGGATGAGCACTCCCCGCTTGACTCCGTCTGCTTCCCTTTTTAAAACTTTAAATAAAACGAGGAGACGGTTTCCAGACCCTGCTTCCTCCCACCTTTAGTTGCCTACCACGACACGCAGGGAATACGTGGGAAGTATTCTTGCTCCCCTATCCCTAGGGACAATCACATGTTTACCAAATGACGTCCTAGCTACGTCTCTTCGTTGCACATCATCTGACTGTTATATTTCTCTCTTGTGTCTCCCCTGATGTGATTATTACACGGAAGTGTACATGGAAACTTATCGTTAGGGAGAATGATTTGGTAAACAGAGAAGAGGTAGTAAAAGCTTTGCGGAAGATGAAAGCCGGCAAGGCAGTGGGTTTGGATGGTATTACAGTGGAATTTGTTAAAAAAAGGGGGTGACTGTATTGGTGACTGGTTGGTAAGGTTATTTAATATATGTATGACCCATGGAGAGGTGCCTGAGGATTGGAGGAATGCTTGATAGTGCCATTGAACAAAGGCAAAGGGGATAAAAGTGAGAGCTCAAATTTCAGAAGTATAAGTTTGTTGAGTATTCCTGGGAAATTATATTGGAGGGTAATTGATTGAGCGGGTGAAGGCATGTACAGAGCATCAGATTGGGGAAGAGCAGTGTGCTTTCAGAAGTGGTAGAGGATGTATGGATCAGGTGTTTGCTTTGAAGAATGTATGTGAGAAATACTTAGAAAAGCAATTGGACTTGTATGTAGCATTTATGGATCTGAAGAAGGCATATGATAGAGTTGATAGAGATGCTCTGTGGAAGGTATCAAGAATATATGGTGTGGGGGGCCAGTTGTTAGAAGCAGTGAAAAGTT
Source organism: Panulirus ornatus (assembly GCF_036320965.1). Lineage (NCBI taxonomy): Eukaryota > Metazoa > Arthropoda > Malacostraca > Decapoda > Palinuridae > Panulirus > Panulirus ornatus. Next base: position 33,459,283 of record NC_092243.1, on the reverse strand, counting down.
TTTATTGAGGATGTAAGGCATGTGTACGTGTAGGAAGAGAGGAAAGTGACTGGTTCTCAGTGAATGTTGGTTTGCGGCAGGGGTGTGTGACATCTCCATGGTTGTTTAATTTGTTTGTGGATGGGGTTGTTAGGAAGGTGAATGCAAGAGTTTTGGAGAGAGGGGCAAGTATGCAGTATGTTGTGGATGAGAGGGCTTGGGATATGAGTCAGTTCTGTTCGCTGATGATACAGCGCTGGTGGCTGATTCGGGTGAGAAATTGCAGAAGCTGGTGACTGAGTTTGGTAAAGTGTATGAGAGAAGAAAGCTAAGGGTAAATGTGAATAAGAGATAAGTTGTTCGGTTCAGTAGGGTTGAGGGACAAGTCAATTGGGAGGTAAGTTTGAATGGAGAAAAACTGGAGGAAGTGAAGTGTTTTAGATATCTGGGAGTGGATTTAGCAGCGGATGGAACCATGGAAATGGACGTGAGTCACAGGGTGGGGGAGGGTGCGAAGGTTCTGAGGGCGTTGAAGAATGTGTGGAAGGCGAAAACGTTATCTCGGAGAGCAAAAATGGGTATGTTTGAAGGAGTATTGGTTCCAACAATGTTATATGGTTGCGAGGCGTGGGCTATAGATAGATTTGTGTGGAGGAGGATAAATGTGTTGGAAGTGAGATGTTTGAGGACAAAATGTGGTGTGAGGTGGTTTGATCGAGTAAGTAATAAATGGGTAAGAGAGATGTGTGCTAATAAAAAGAGTGTGGTTGGGAGAGCAGAAGACGGTGTATTGAAATGGTTTGGTCACATGGAGAGAATGAGTGAGGAAAGATTGACAAAGAGGATATATGTGTCAGAGGTGGAGGAAGCGAGGAAAAGTGGGAGACCAAATTGGAGGTGGAAAGATGGAATGAAAAAGATTTTGAGCGATCGGAACTTAAACATACAGGAGGGTGAGATGCGTGCAAGTAAAAGAGTGAAGTGGAACGATGTGGTATACCGGGGTCGACGTGCTGTTAATGGATTGAACCAGGGAATGTAAAGCATCTGGGTTAAACCATGGAAAGTTTTGTGGGGCCTGCATGTGGAAAGGGAGCTGTGGTTTCGGTGCATTACACATGACAGATAGAGAGTGAGTGTGAGCGAATGTGGCCTCTGTTCTCCTTTCCTTACCTCGCACGCGCGCGGGGGAGGGTGATGTAATCTCATGTGTGGCGGGGTGGCGACGAGAAGGAATAAAGACAGCAAGTAAGAATATGTGCATGTGTATATATGTATATCTCTGTGTATGTAAATGTGTACATACGTTGAACTGTATAGGTATAATATATCCGTGTGTGGGCGGGTATGTATATGCAGGCGTATGCAAGTGGGTGGGGCCATTCTTTCATCTGTTTCCTTATGCTATCCCGCTGACGCGGGAGACAACGACAAAGTACAATAAATATAAATGTATATATATATATATATATATATATATATATATATATATATATATATATATATATATATATATATAGGTGAAAAAAAAGGGCAAATGAGAGTTGGGGTGAGAGAGTATCATTAAATTTTAGGGAGAATAAAAAGATGTTCTGGAAGGAGGTAAATAAAGTGCGTAAGACAAGGGAGCAAATGGGAACTTCAGTGAAGGGCGCAAATGGGGAGGTGATAACAAGTAGTGGTGATGTGAGAAGGAGATGGAGTGAGTATTTTGAAGGTTTGTTGAATGTGTGTGATGATAGAGTGGCAGATATAGGGTGTTTTGGTCGAGGTGGTGTGCAAAGTGAGAGGGTTAGGGAAAATGGGTTGGTAAACAGAGAAGAGGTAGTAAAAGCTTTGCGGAAGATGAAAGCCGGCAAGGCAGCAGGTTTGGATGGTATTGCAGTGGAATTTATTAAAAAAGGGGGTGACTGTATTGTTGACTGGTTGGTAAGGTTATTTAATGTATGT
>NC_092243.1:33419854-33452354 GCF_036320965.1 Panulirus ornatus | reverse complement strand
TCCCTTAAAGTTTTCTCCCGCCAACTTGCATACACTATCCGGATCTCCCTGAATCTTTTCTTGGCCTTCTTCATCTTCCACTGTCATTATTTTCGTATCATTTGCAAAACACCTGAAGAGACTCTCCCCTACATCCATAACTATGTCTGTTATCATGTTCACCAAGAGAACTGAAGTTTATACCGTTCTTTGGAGGGTCAACCGAATACACACACACACACACACACACACACACACACACATATATATATATATATATATATATATATATATATATATATATATATATATATATATATATATATCATTTTTTCTATTCATTGTACTTAATCGCCGCCTCCCACGTTAGAGAGGTAGCGCAAGGAAACAGGAAAGAATGACCCAACCCACCTATATACACATGTATATACATTAACACCCACACACGCACATATACATACCTATACATTTCAACGTATACATGCATATACATACAAAGAGAAATACATATATACACATATATTTATAATTGCAGCCTTCATCCACTCTCGTCGCCACCCCGCCACACATGAAATAGCCTCGAACCACCCCAGGAAAAGACAAAAGAAGGCCATATTCGTTCACACTCAGTCTCTAGCTCTCATGTGTAATGCACCAAAACAACAGTTCCCTTTCCACATCCAGGTCCCACAAACCTTTCCATAGTTTACCCCAGACGCTTCACATGCCCTGGTTCAGTACATTGACAGCACGTCGACTCTGGTATACCACGTCGTTCCAATTCACTCTATTCCTTGCAAGCCTTTCACCCTCCTGTATGTTCAGGCCCCGATCGCTTAAAATATTTTTCACTCCCTCCTTCCACTTCAAGCCTGGTATCCCACTTCGTTCTACGTCTGACACATATGTCTTCTTTGTCAATCTTTCCTAACTCATTCTCTCCATGTGTCCACACCATTTCGACACACCCTCTTCTGCTCTCTCAACACCACTATTATTTATTACAACGCATCTCTCTTACCCTTTCATTACTTACTCGATGAAACTACCTCACACCATATATTCTCCGTAAACATTTCATTTCCAACACATCCACCCTCCTCCTATAGCCCATGCCTCACAACCATATAACATTGTTGGAACCACGATTCCTTCAAACATACCCATTTTGCTCTACTAGATAACACTCTCGCCTTCCACACATTTTTCAACGCTCCCAGAACCTTCACCCCCTCCCCCACCCTGTGACTCACTTCCGCTTCCATCCGCTGCTAAGTCCACTGCCAGATATCTAAAACAATTCACTTCCTCCAGTTTTTCTCCATTCATACCTACATCCCCATTAACTTGTCCCTCAACCCTAATGAGCCTAATAACCTTGTTCTTATTCACATTTACTCTTAGCTTTCTCTTTCACACACTTGACCAAATTCAGTGACCAACTTCTGCAGTTCCTTACCCGAATCAGCCACCAGAGCCATATTATCAGCGATCAACAACTGACTCACTTCCCAGGCCCTCTCATCCACAACAAACTGCATACTCGCTCCTCTCTCCAAAACACCTGTATTTTCCTCCCTAACCACCCCTGCCATTAACAAATTAACCAGCCATGAAGACATCACACACTCCTGCCGCAAACCGACATTTACTGGGAACCAATCACTTTCCTCTCTTCTTACTCGTACAGATTCCTTACATCCTTGGTAAAAACTTTTCATTGCTTCTTGCAACTTACCCCCCTCACCATATACTCTTACAACCTTCCACGAAGCATCGCTATCAACACTATCATATGCCATCTCTAGATCCATAAATACTATATACAAATCCATTTGCTTTTCTACGTATTTCTCACATACATTCATCAAAGCAAATACCTAATCCACACATCCTCTACCTCTTCTGAAACTACACTGTCCCTCCCCAGTCTGATGCTCTATACGTGCCTTTATCCTATCAATCAATACCCTCTCATATAATTTCCCAATACTGAACAAACCTATGCTTCTATAGTTTGAACTCTAATGGAACTATGTATGCATTCCGCCAATCGTTAAGCACTTCACCATGACACATACAAACGTTGAATATCTTTACCAAACAATTAACAACAAAGTCATCCTGTTTTTATGATAGATTTCACTGCAACATCATCCAAACCCGCCGCCGTGCCGGCTTTCACCTTAAGCAAAGGTTTCACTACCTTTCCTCTGTTTACCAAACCATTCTCCCTGACCCTCTCACTTCACACACCACCCCGAACAAACCACCCTATATCTGCCACTTTATCATCAAACACATTAAACAAACCTTCAAAATACTCTCTCCGTCTCCTTTTCACTTCATCACTGCTTGTTATTGCCTCCTCACTTGCTGCCTTCACCGATGTTCCCATTTGTTTTCTTATCTTATGCACGTTATTTACCTCCCTCCAAAATATCATTCTATTCTCCCTAAAATCTAATGGCACTCTTTTACCCCAACTCTCATTTGCCCTTTTTTTCACCTCTTGCACCTTTCTCTTGACTTTCTGCCATATTTTCTTTACATATTTCATAGTTATTGGCACTACCTCCCTGCAAGTATCGTCCAAACGCCTCTCCTCTCTTTCACTAACAACCTTATTTCTTCTTCCCACCACTCACTAACCTTTCTAATCTGCCTACCTCCCACCTTTCTCATGCCACATGCAGCTTTTGCGCAAGCCATCACTGTTTCCTTAAATGCATCCCATTCCTCACCTAATCCCCTCAGGTCATTTGCTCTCACCTTTTGCCATTCTCCACTCAATCTCTCCTGGTACTTCCTCAAACTAGTCTCATTTCCAAGCTCACTTACTCTCACCACTCTCTTCTCCCCAAAATTCTCTCTTCTTTTCTGGAAACCTCTACAAATCTTCACCTTCGCCTCCACAAGATAGTGATCAGACATCTCTCCAGCTGCCCCTCCAGTGTATTTGGGAGTGTATTTGGCAGTAGATGGAACCATGGAAGCGGAAGTGAGTCACAGGGTTGGGGAGGGGGGCGAAAGTTCTGGGAGCGTTGAAAAATGTGTGGAAAGCAAAAATGGGTATGTTTGAAAGAATAGTGGTTCCAACAATGATATATGGTTGCGAGGCGTGGGCTATAGAAAGGGTTGTGCCGAGGAGGGTGGAGGTGTTGGAAATGAGATGTTTCAGGACAATATGTGGTGTGAGGTGGTTTGATCGAGTAAGTACTGAAAGTGTAAGAGAGATGTGTGGTAATAAAAAGAGTGTGGTTGAGAGAGCAGAAGAGGGTGTACTGAATGGTTTGGTCACACGGAGAGAATGAGTGAGGAAAGATTGACCAAGAGGATATATGAGTCAGAAGTGGAGGGAACGAGGAGAAGTGGGAGACCGAAATGGAGGTGGAAGGATGGAGTGAAAAAGATTTTGAGCGATCGAGGCCTGAAGATGCAGGAGGGTGAAATGCGTGCATGGAATAGAGTGAATTGGAACGATGTGGTATACCGGGGTCGACGTGCTGTCAACAGAATGAACCAGGGCATGTGAAGCGTCTGAGGTAAACCATGGAAAGATTTGTGGGGCCTGGATATGGAAAGGGAGCTGCGGTTTCGGTGCATTATACATGACAGCTAGAGACTGAGTGTGAAGAAATGTGGCCTTTGTTGTCTTTTCCTAGCGCTACCTCGCGCGCGTGCGGGGGAAAGGGGTTGTCATTTCATGTGTGGCGGGGTGGCGACGGGAATGAATAACAACAAGTATAATTCATGTACACGTGTATATATGTATATGTGTATGTATTTATGTATCTGTATACGTTGAAATGTATAGGTATGTATATGTGCGTGTGTGGACGTGTAAGTATATTCATGTGGATGTGGATGGGTTGGGCCATTTCATTCGACTGTTTCCTTGTGCTACCTCGCTAACGCGGGAGTCAGCGACAAAGCATAATAAAAGAAATATAAATAACATATTTTGAGAGAGAGAGAGAGAGAGAGAGAGAGAGAGAGAGAGAGAGAGAGAGAGAGAGAGAGAGTGTGTGTGTGTGTGTGTGTGTGTGTGTGTGTGTGTGTGTGTGTGTACCAATCATGTTTGACAAGCTATCTGCGGGGCTTTGTCAACATTAACTTTTATATAAAGAGGCTGTTGCAATTTTGATTTCCTCAGATTAACAGATTACGAGAACTTTTGAAGTATAAATGACTCTTCATGTATCATTTGAAATCTAGACTAAGTTATATGATTAAAACAGTAGTCCTCAGAGACACTTCTTTTTTTCTCTGTGAAGTGCATGGAGAATATATTATCTCCTAACTAATATTAAGATAGTCAAATAAGTATATAACCAAACACCATACATCTAGTTGAAAAAAAAAGAAAACCAGTCTGATAAAGCAGGTTAAAACCTGGAATAATATGAACCATTCCTTACAATTATAGGTAAAAGGGATAATTATTATGTTCGTATACACAGTTACTTCTCGTGCCCTTAGAAGCTAGCGTCAGGAGCAGATGAACAGCCTCAGCTGCACACAGCCATTCTGTCATGTATAATGTCATCGCGCCCCCTTTCCTCCCCATCTACAACATAACGATCTGATCCATTCGTTTCCACGCATGTGCTCCACCTCCTTGAAAGTTCAGGCCACGATCCTTACGCATTTTCTCCCTCCACCTTTGACACGTAAATCCCATTCGTCAAGTCTATCTTTACTAACCTTCTCCATATCATGTCCAAACCAATTCAGGTCGCTCCAGTCAGTTTTTTCTATCAGCTGCTCCTCCTACCACCTCACTCTTGCACTGTCATTCCTTACGCAAGACTCACATCCATACAACACTCTCAGCATTACTGTTGCTCTCCACTTACCCATTTTTGTCCAAACAGTCACTCACTTCTCTTTCCGCAAATTCCTCACTGCATCCTAGACCTTAATCTTCCTTCCATCCAATGATTCAATTCAGCTCTCATCACTCCAACCACTATCATATCCACTCGTAGGCACGTAAATCACTTCAGTTCCTTTAAGTACTCCCCATTCACAATTACACTTAAACCATCCTGTCTCATTCCCTTGCACAATTAAACTTAAACCATCCTGTCATTCCCTTGCAGTATCTTATTACTTTTGTCCGCATTGATTCTTATCCATTTTCTTCCAAAAGCTCTGTTATCAGTTCCTGAAATTTTTCTCAGGTGTATGTCACCGAAGCCGAGTCATCTGCAAACAGGAGATGACAGCAAATGATTCAGTGGCTAGACCCCAACCTACTATATCTTAAACATAGTCCTCACTCTGAAAATCTTGTCTTTACCTCTTTTCCATCCTGTCCATAAACAGATCAAATAGCCACGGCGACGTCACACACACTTGATGCACATCCACTAACGGAAACAACTGATCCTCCTCCCTTTCTATTCCCATACGTCTCACTGTCTGGTAAAATCTTCTGTATGCATTCCGTGATCTTATATTCCATTTGTTCAAAATCCCCTGCAAATACGTAGGAGTACAAACCCTTTATGCCTTGTATGACAGACTTACCACAACTAAAGGAATGGATAAAGTCAAATTTAGAAATGAAATATGATTTACAGTGTGGTTAGTTAGAGTATTGCATGTACATATTCTACATCCTTTCAGATTGATTAAACTGTGAATTGATCATGAAATTCACTGGGTATGTTGGGTAATGTTATAAGAATTAATCCATAAAAACTGATGCCTGACGTTTATTACGCATCTCAAGAAATCATATATATATATATATATATATATATATATATATATATATATATATATATATATATATATATATATATATATATATATGTATATATGTATGTATATATATATTTTTTTTTATACTTTGTCGCTGTCTCCCGCGTTTGCGAGGTAGCGCAAGGAAACAGACGAAAGAAATGGCCCAACCCACCCCCATACACATGTATATACATACGTCCACACATGCAAATATACATACCTACACAGCTTTCCATGGTTTACCCCAGACGCTTCACATGCCTTGATTCAATCCACTGACAGCACGTCAACCCCGGTATACCACATCGCTCCAATTCACTCTATTCCTTGCCCTTCTTTCACCCTCCTGCATGTTCAGGCCCCGATCACACAAAATCTTTTTCACTCCATCTTTCCACCTCCAATTTGGTCTCCCTCTTCTCCTTGCTCCCTCCACCTCCGACACATATATCCTCTTGGTCAATCTTTCCTCACTCATTCTCTCCATGTGCCCAAACCACTTCAAAACACCCTCTTCTGCTCTCTCAACCACGCTCTTTTTATTTCCACACATCTCTCTTACCCTTACGCTACTCACTCGATCAAACCACCTCACACCACACATTGTCCTCAAACATCTCATTTCCAGCACATCCATCCTCCTGCGCACAACTCTATCCATAGCCCACGCCTCGCAACCATACAACATTGTTGGAACCACTATTCCTTCAAACATACCCATTTTTGCTTTCCGAGATAATGGTCTCGACTTCCACACATTCTTCAAGGCCCCCAGAATTTTCGCCCCCTCCCCCACCCTATGATCCACTTCCGCTTCCATGGTTCCATCCGCTGCCAGATCCACTCCCAGATATCTAAAACACTTCACTTCCTCCAGTTTTTCTCCATTCAAACTCACCTCCCAATTGACTTGACCCTCAACCCTACTGTACCTAATAACCTTGCTCTTATTCACATTTACTCTTAACTTTCTTCTTCCACACACTTTACCAAACTCAGTCACCAGCTTCTGCAGTTTCTCACATGAATCAGCCACCAGCGCTGTATCATCAGCGAACTACAACTGACTCACTTCCCAAGCTCTCTCATCCCCAACAGACTTCATACTTGCCCCTCTTTCCAAAACTCTTGCATTTACCTCCCTAACAACCCCATCCATAAACAAATTAAACAACCATGGAGACATCACACACCCCTGCCGCAAACCTACATTCACTGAGAACCAATCACTTTCCTCTCTTCCTACACGTACACATGCCTTACATCCTCGATAAAAACTTTTCACTGCTTCTAACAACTTTTCTCCCACACCATATATTCTTAATACCTTCCACAGAGCATCTCTATCAACTCTATCATATGCCTTCTGCAGATCCATAAATGCTACATACAAATCCATTTGCTTTTCTAAGTATTTCTCAGATACATTCTTCAAAGCAAACACCTGATCCACACATCCTCTACCACTTCTGAAACCACACTGCTCTTCCCCAATCTGATGCTCTGTACATGCCTTCACCCTCTCAATCAATACCCTCCCATATAATTTACCAGGAATACTCAACAAACTTATACCTCTGTAATTTGAGCACTCACTCTTATCCCCTTTGCCTTTGTACAATGGCACTATGCACGCATTCCGCCAATCCTCAGGCACCTCACCATGAGTCATACATACATTAAATAACCTTACCAACCAGTCAACAATACAGTCACCCCCTTTTTTAATAAATTCCACTGCAATACCATCCAAACCTGCTGCCTTGCCGGCTTTCATCTTCCGCAAAGCTTTCACTACCTCTTCTCTGCTTACCAAATCATTTTCCCTAACCCTCTCACTTTGCACACTACCTCGACCAAAACACCCTATATCTGCCACTCTATCATATATATATATATATATATATATATATATATATATATATATATATATATATATATATATATATATATATATATGCTAGAGACTGAGTGTGAACGAATGTAGTAGCCCTTGTTATCTTTCCTAGCGCTAACTCGCGCGCGTGCGGGGGGAGGGGGTTGTCATTTCATGTGTGTCAGGGTGGCGATGTAAATGAATAAAGGCAACAAGTATGAATTATGTACAAGTGTACATATGTATATGTCTGTGTATGTATATATATATGTATACGTTGAAATGTATAGGTATGTTTAGGAGCGAGCGTGGACGTGTATGTATATACATGTGTATGTGTTGGGCCATCCTTTCGTCTGTTTCCTTGCGCAACCTCGCTGACGCGGAAGACAGCGTCAAAATATAATAATTAGTAAATATATATATATATATATATATATATATATATATATATATATATATATATATATATATATATATATTCACAGGTCATCTATAATATTCATGAATTACTTGGTAGAATGCATTCAAGGCGAAATAATGCGTTGGTTCGTTTGGAACATAAAGAAACCAATCATGTTTGATTTTAGGTGTACAATAAGCTGAATAAAAAATACCCAATCTTATCTCAGATCGTTTCTTGAAATTACTGATTAGTGAAAGAGGAAAGATTAAAAGGCAACATATGATAAAGGGGTCTCGAACTGTAATACCACGATTTCTAAAGGCTATTACAGATTCCACAGTGGCCAATCGTACTAGTAAGTCAAGTAGAAGAGTTTAAGTCATGTAACAGCAAAATGTTTCTGTGTAAGCACATGCTCTCTGCATTCTGGGAAGATGACCTCTTTATGTCAAGGACGATTTCTGAATCAGTTTATTTTTTATACCATGTGTGAAAGTTATAAGAAATTTCATTACTGCTAACTAGCAACAGTTGTTTCGATACTGTATGATGTCAGCGTCGTGTGTAAACAATGTATACCTGTCCACAGGCAACATTATCAACATACCGAGGTGACTGTCACGCTAAATGTTTCTGACTTCAAAGGTGACTTTTGGCGCTTTCAATCTTCAGTAGAATTACAGCTGATATTAATCATTTGTGATAATACACAGCTAGTAATGTCTATATTAATATATTCTTATTAACGTTTATACTCAGAGAGAATATGTCCTCAGAGAGACACATGATGTACTCAAGTATAGCTCCGCGGCTCCTGAAGATTACGACCAGTAAAGTTACTACAGCTCAACTACTGGGCGACCTACACCCAGCATCGCTTCATGAATAATCTTGTTTGTACTGTCCCTCGTTAACATGTCCTTGGCTGTCATAGCAAAGGAACGTTCTTGAGATAAAACTGTTGCAACTATTGAAAAGTTAAAAAGTTTGGCTTTGATGTCTGGATACGAAGCCTAGTCTGTGTTGTATTAACGAATGGTCCAAAGATCACGGTCATGTATGTCCAATTAGCGGTTCGCACCCGTGTCAAGCATGTATATATTCTTAATATGCGTTATGAACACATTTGTAGTATTAATAACGTACATGCAATCTTTTTCGAGCCATTTACTAATTACCTTGTTAGGAAAATAAATTCTGTTGTTTCAACACGTAATGGCTTAGATCATGGTTATATGCGTAGGTATTATGCACTGCTAACTTTACAAACATTCAAATTGGATCTGACGTAACAAACATCAAATTTCCTATGGAAGGGATTTTACATGGGATAGAACGATTGGTTCTTAATCTATATGTGTTTCATGACAGAGGAATACTTAGAGTGTGTCAACGAAATAAGATGAAAATAGTAGATTATTGAATGAAGTTGGTGAGGGGGGATTCACGAAGTAAGAAACTGCCTTGTAAAGATGGTATACTACATCGTTCGAAAAACCAGAACTGGTAGCTGGTATCTAATGAGCGTGTGAGTAGTGATTTAAAGGTTGTCTGGAGGTGGGGTTGATGATGACATTTCAGAACGGTGCGGTTATCGATTATTGCGCCAGTGAGGTAGTGCGGTGCGGACGATGCACAGTAGCCTTACTTGTGTGTTGGCAGCATGCTGAAAATGTGCTTAGTTTCTTCGCATCTATGAGCTGCTCAACGAATAATTCAAGTTCGATGGTTCGTGTCATGAAAGCAAATGTAATTCTGGGAGCTCTGCCCTTACACTAAGACCTGCTCCAGGGATGTAACAAAGCTTTACGTAAAGTAAGATTTGTCAATATAAATGCAGAGATAAATGTAGAGATGAACTGGAAACATCAGGTTAGGTTACATGACCTGCCATATGAGTCTGGGTGGGGTGTTGGAGTCAGTAGTACACTGACCTAATGAAATACTATGTACTGGAATGATACCCTAGTTTTAAATATGGATTGTTTGTTTTATACTAATTACCTGTTGAGAACGTCTAAGCACTTTACTTGGTCAGTGGACTCCCAATAGCATGACATTTGCTGGCAATACGTGGTCATGACCCAAGCTCACCAAAACACATACGACAGATCTTGTGACCTAACCTGAGGCTGCCACCTTCACACTTCCAAATAAAGTCCTATTGTATGAGCACGAAATGAAGAGTTCCCACAATAAATTTCTTTTATCTTCAGTGTTGGTTATAACTCTATCCATCAATGCGACATAAATTTCACGATATATATATATATATATATATATATATATATATATATATATATATATATATATATATATATATATATATATATATATATATAACAAGTGATAACAAGTAGTGGTGATGTGAGAAGGAGATGGAGTGAGTATTTTGAAGGTTTGTTGAATGTGTTTGATGATAGAGTGGCAGATATAGGGTGTTTTGGTCGAGGTGGTGTGCAAAGTGAGAGGGTTAGGGAAAATGATTTGGTAAACAGAGAAGAGGTAGTGAAAGCTTTGCGGAAGATGAAAGCCGGCAAGGCAGCAGGTTAGAATGGTATTGCAGTGGAATTTATTAAAAAAGGGGGTGACTGTATTGTTGACTGGTTGGTAAGGTTATTTAATGTATGTATGACTCATGGTGAGGTGCCTGAGGATTGGCGGAATGCGTGCATAGTGCCATTGTACAAAGGCAAAAGGGGATAAGAGTGAGTGCTCAAATTACAGAGGTATAAGTTTGTTGAGTATTCCTGGTAAATTATATGGGAGGGTATTGATTGAGAGGGTGAAGGCATGTACAGAGCATCAGATTGGGGAAGAGCAGTGTGGTTTCAGAAGTGGTAGAGGATGTGTGGATCAGGTGCTTGCTTTGAAGAATGTATGTGAGAAATACTTAGAAAAGCAAATGGATTTGTATGTAGCATTTATGGATCTGGAGAAGGCATATGATAGAGTTGATAGAGATGCTCTGTGGAAGGTATTAAGAATATATGGTGTGGGAGGAAAGTTGTTAGAAGCAGTGAAAAGTTTTTATCGAGGATGTAAGGCATGTGTACGTGTAGGAAGAGAGGAAAGTGATTGGTTCTCAGTGAATGTAGGTTTGCGGCAGGGGTGTGTGATGTCTCCATGGTTGTTTAATTTGTTTATGGATGGGGTTGTTAGGGAGGTAAATGCAAGAGTTTTGGAAAGAGGGGCAAGTATGAAGTCTGTTGGGGATGAGAGAGCTTGGGAAGTGAGTCAGTTGTTGTTCGCTGATGATACAGCGCTGGTGGCTGATTCATGTAAGAAACTGCAGAAGCTGGTGACTGAGTTTGGTAAAGTGTGTGGTAGAAGAAAGTTAAGAGTAAATGTGAATAAGAGCAAGGTTATTAGGTACAGTAGGGTTGAGGATCAAGTCAATTGGGAGGTGAGTTTGAATGGAGAAAAACTGGAGGAAGTGAAGTGTTTTAGATATCTGGGAGTGGATCTGGCAGCGGATGGAACCATGGAAGCGGAAGTGGATCATAGGGTGGGGGAGGGGGCGAAAATTCTGGGAGCCTTGAAGAATGTGTGGAAGTCGAGAACATTATCTCGGAAAGCAAAAATGGGTATGTTTGAAGGAATAGTGGTTCCAACAATGTTGTATGGTTGCGAGGCGTGGGCTATGGATAGAGTTGTGCGCAGGAGGATGGATGTGCTGGAAATGAGATGTTTGAGGACAATGTGTGGTGTGAGGTGGTTTGATCGAGTGAGTAACGTAAGGGTAAGAGAGATGTGTGGAAATAAAAAGAGCGTGGTTGACAGAGCAGAAGAGGGTGTTTTGAAGTGGTTTGGGCACATGGAGAGAATGAGTGAGGAAAGATTGACCAAGAGGATATATGTGTCGGAGGTGGAGGGAACGAGGAGAAGAGGGAGACCAAATTGGAGGTGGAAAGATGGAGTGAAAAAGATTTTGTGTGATCGGGGCCTGAACATGCAGGAGGGTGAAAGGAGGGCAAGGAATAGAGTGAATTGGAGCGATGTGGTATACCGGGGTTGACGTGCTGTCAGTGGATTGAATCAAGGCATGTGAAGCGTCTGGGGTAAACCATGGAAAGCTGTGTAGGTATGTATATTTGCGTGTGTGGACGTATGTATATACATGTGTATGGGGGGGGTTGGGCCATTTCTTTCGTCTGTTTCCTTGCGCTACTTCGCAAACGCGGGAGACAGCGACAAAGTATAATAAAAAATATATATGAATATATATATATATATATATATATATATATATATATATATATATATATATATATATATATATATATATATATTATTATGTATTTATTTATTTTGCTTTGTCGCTGTCTCCCGCGTTTGCGAGGTAGCACAAGGAACCAGACGAAAGAAATGGCCCAACCCACCCCCATACACATGTATATACATACACGTCCACACACACAAATATACATACCTATACATCTCAATGTACACATATATATACACACACAGACACACACATATATACCCATGCACACAATTCACACTGTCTGCCCCTACTCATTCCCATCGCCACCCCGCCACACATGGAATACCATCCCCCTCCCCCCTCATATGTGCGAGGTAACGCTAGGAAAAGACAACAAAGGCCCCATTCGTTCACACTCAGTCTCCAGCTGTCATACAATAATGCCCGAAACCACAGCTCCCTTTCCACATCCAGGCCCCAAACAACTTTCCATGGTTTACCCCAGACGCTTCACATGCCCTGATTCAATCCACTGACATCACGTCAACCCCGGTATACCGTATCGATCCAATTCACTCTATTCCTTGCCCGCCTTTCACCCCCCTGCATGTGCAGGCCCCGATCACACAAAATCTTTTTCACTCCATCTTTCCACCTCCAATTTGGTCTCCCACTTCTCCTCGTTCCCTCCACCTCCGACACATATATCCTCTTGGTCAATCTTTCCTCACTCATTCTCTCCATGTGCCCAAACCATTTCAAAACACCCTCTTCTGCTCTCTCAACCACGCTCTTTTTATTTCCACACATCTCTCTTACCCTTACATTACTTACTCGATCAAACCACCTCACACCACACATTGTCCTCAAACATCTCATTTCCAGCACATCCACCCTCCTGCGCACAACTCTATCCATAGCCCACGCCTCGCAATCATACAACATTGTTGGAACCACTATTCCTTCAAACATACCCATTTCTGCTTTCCGAGATAATGTTCTAGACTTCCACATATTCTTCAAGGCTCCCAGGATTTTCGCCCCCTCCCCCACCCTATCATTCACTTCCGTTTCCATGGTTCCATCCGCTGCCAGATCCACTCCCAGATATCTAAAACACTTTACTTCCTCCAGTTTTTCTCCATTCAAACTTACCTCCCAATTGACTTGACTCTCACCCCTACTGTACCTAATAAGCTTGCTCTTATTCACATTTACTCTTAACTTTCTTCTTTCACACACTTTACCAAACTCAGTCACCAGCTTCTGCAGTTTCTCACCCGTATCAGTAACCAGCGCTGTATCATCAGCGAACAACACCTGACTCTCATCCACAACAGACCGCATACTTGCCCCTCTCTCCAAAACTCCTTAACAACCACATCCATAAAAAAATTAAACAACCATGGAGACATCACCCATCCCTGCCGCAAACCAACATACACTGAGAACCAATCACTTTCCTCTCTTACTACACGTACTCATGCCTTTTCACTACTTCTAACAACTTACCTCTCGTACCATATATTCTTAATACCTTCCACAGGGCATCTCTATCACCTCTATCATGTGCCTTCTCTAGATCTATAAATGCTACATACAAATCCATTTGCTTTTCTAAGTATTTCACACATACATTTTTCAAGGCAAACAACTGGTCCACATATCCTCTACCACTTCTGAAACCACACGGCTCTTCCCCAATCTGATGCTCTGTACATACCTTCACCCTCTCAATCAATACCCTCCCATATAATTTACCAGGAATACTCAACAAACTTATACCTCTGTAATTTGAGCACTCACTTTTATCCCCTTTGCCTTTGTACAATGGCACTATATAAGCATTCCGGCAGTCTTCAGGCACCTCACCATGAGTCATACATACATTAAATAACCTTAACAACCAGTCAACAATACAGTCATCCCCTTTTTTTCAATAATTGAATATATATATATATATATATATATATATATATATATATATATATATATATATATATATATATATATATATATTTATTTATTTTTTTTATTATACGTTGTCGCTGTCTCCCGCATTAGCGAGGTAGCGCAAGGAAACAGACGAAAGAATGGCCCAACCCACCCACATACACATGTATAAACATACACGTCCGCACACAGCACATATACATATCTAAACATCTCAACGTATACATATATATATATATATATATATATATATATATATATATATATATATATATATATATATATATACATATATATATATATATATATATATATATATATATATATATATATATATATATACCAGACAGAGTGGCAGATATAGGGTGTTTTGGTCGAGGTGGTGTGCAAAGTGAGAGGGTTAGGGAAAATGATTTGATAAACAGAGAAGAGGTAGTAAAAGCTTTGCGGAAGATGAAAGCCGGCAAGGCAGCAGGTTTGGATGGTATTGCAGTGGAATTTATTAAGAAAGGGGGGTGACTGTATTGTTGACTGGTTGGTAAGGTTATTTAATGTATGTATGACTCATGGTGAGGTGCCTGAGGATTGGCGGAATGCGTGCATAGTGCCATTGTACAAAGGCAAAGGGGATAAGAGTGAGTGCTCAAATTACAGAGGTATAAGTTTGTTGAGTATTCCTGGTAAATTATATGGGAGGGTATTGATTGAGAGGGTGAAGGCATGTACAGAGCATCAGATTGGGGAAGAGCAGTGCGGTTTCAGAAGTGGTAGAGGATGTGTGGATCAGGTGTTTGCTTTGAAGAATGTATGTGAGAAATACTTAGAAAAGCAAATGGATTTGTATGTAGCATTTATGGATCTGGAGAAGGCATATGATAGAGTTGATAGAGATGCTCTGTGGAAGGTATTAAGAATATATGGTGTGGGAGGCAAGTTGTTAGAAGCAGTGAAAAGTTTTTATCGAGGATGTAAGGCATGTGTACGTGTAGGAAGAGAGGAAAGTGATTGGTTCTCAGTGAATGTAGGTTTGCGGCAGGGGTGTGTGATGTCTCCATGGTTGTTTAATTTGTTTATGGATGGGGTTGTAAAGGAGGTGAATGCAAGAGTCCTGGAAAGAGGGGCAAGTATGAAGTCTGTTGGGGATGAGAGAGCTTGGGAAGTGAGTCAATTGTTGTTCGCTGATGATACAGCGCTGGTGGCTGATTCATGTGAGAAACTGCAGAAGCTGGTGACTGAGTTTGGTAAAGTGTGTGGAAGAAGAAAGTTGAGAGTAAATGTGAATAAGAGCAAGGTTATTAGGTACAGTAGGGGTGAGGGTCAAGTCAATTGGGAGGTGAGTTTGAATGGAGAAAAACTGGAGGAAGTGAAGTGTTTTAGATATCTGGGAGTGGATCTGTCAGCGGATGGAACCATGGAAGCGGAAGTGGATCATAGGGTGGGGGAGGGGGCGAAAATTTTGGGAGCCTTGAAAAATGTGTGGAAGTCGAGAACATTATCTCGGAAAGCAAAAATGGATATGTTTGAGGGAATAGTGGTTCCAACAATGCTGTATGGTTGCGAGGCGTGGGCTATGGATAGAGATGTGCGCAGGAGGATGGATGTGCTGGAAATGAGATGTTTGAGGACAATGTGTGGTGTGAGGTGGTTTGATCGAGTAAGTAACGTAAGGGTAAGAGAGATGTGTGGAAATAAAAAGAGCGTGGTCGAGAGAGCAGAAGAGGGTGTTTTGAAATGGTTTGGGCACATGGAGAGAATGAGTGAGGAGAGATTGACCAAGAGGATATATGTGTCGGAGGTGGAGGGAACGAGGAGAAGAGGGAGACCAAATTGGAGGTGGAAAGATGGAGTGAAAAAGATTTTGTGTGATCGGGGCCTGAACATGCATGAGGGTGAAAGGAGGGCAAGAAATAGAGTGAATTGGAGTCATGTGGTATACAGGGGTTGACGTGCTGTCAGTGGATTGAAGCAAGGCATGTGAAGCGTCTGGGGTAAACCATGGAAAGCTGTGTAGGTATGTATATTTGCGTGTCTGGACGTGTGTATGTACATGTGTATGGGGGGGGGGGGGGGGGGGGGGGGGGGGGGGGGTTGGGCCATTTCTTTCGTCTGTTTCCTTGCGCTACCTCGCAAACGCGGGAGACAGCGACAAAGTATAAAAAAAAAAAAAAAAAAAAAAAAAAAAAAAAAAAAAAAAATATATATATATATATATATATATATATATATATATATATATATATATATATATGAAGTACGAAGTCTGTTTGGGATGAGAGAGCCTGGGAAGCGAGTCAGCCGCTGCTCGCCGACGACACAGCGCCGGCGGCCGACCCATGTGAGAAACCGCAGAAGCCGGTGACTGAGCCCGGCAAAGTGTGTGAAAGAAGAAAGCTAAGAGTAAATGTGAACAAGAGCAAGGTCATCAGGCACAGTAGGGCTGAGGGCCAAGTCAACCGGGAGGCAAGCCCGAATGGAGAAAAACCGGAGGAAGCAAAGTGCCCTAGACATCCGGGAGCGGACACGGCAGCGGATGGAACCACGGAAGCGGAAGCGGATCACAGGGTGGGGGAGGGGGCGAATGTGTGTATATATATATATATATATATATATACATATATATATATATTTATATATATATATATATATGTATATATATATATATATATATATATATATATATATATATATATATATATATATATATATATATATATATATATATATATATATTCATTTCTTATTTTGCTTTGTCGCTGTCTCCCGCGTTAGCGAGGTACCGCAAGGAAACATACGAAAAAATGGCCCAACCCGCCACATACACATGTATATACATACACGTCCACACACGCAAATATACATACCTATACATCTCAATGTACACATATATATACACACACAGACATATACATATATACACATGTACATAATTCATACTGTCTGCCTTTATTTATTCCCATCGCCACCCCGCCACACATGGAATAACAACCCCCTCCCACCTCATGTGTGCGAGGTAGCGCTAGGAAAAGACAACAAAGGCCCCATTCGTTCACACTCAGTCTCTAGCTGTCATGTAATAATGCACCGAAACCACAGTTCCCTTTCTACATCCAGGCCCCACAGAACTTTCCATGGTTTACCCCAGACGCTTCACATGCCCAGGTTCAATCCACTGACAGGACGTCGACCCCGGTATACCACATCGGTCCAATTCACTCTATTCCTTGCACGCCTTTCACCCTCCTGCATATTCAGGCCCCGATCACTAAATTCTTTTTCACTCCATCTTTCCACCTCCAATTTGGTCTCCCACTTCTCGTTCCCTCCACCTCAGACACATATACCCTCTTGATCAATCTTTCCTCACTCATTCCCTCCATGTGACCAAACCATTTCAAAACACCCTCTTCTGCTCTCTCAGCCAAACTCTTTTTATTTACACACATCTCTCTTACCCTTACATTCCTTACTCGATCAAACCACCTCACACCACATATTGTCCTCAAACATCTCATGTCTAGCATATCCACCCTCCTGCGCACAACTTGATCCATAGCCCACGCCTCGCAGCCATACAACATTGTTGGAACCACTATTCCTTCAAACATACCCATTTTTGCTTTCCGAGATAATGTTCTCGACTTCCAAATATTCTTCAAGGCTCCAAGAATTTTTGCCCCCTCCCCCACCCTATCATTCACTTCCGCTTCCATGGTTCCATCAGCTGCCAGGTCCACTCCCAGATATCTAAAACACTTTACTTCCTCCAGTTTTTCTCCATTCAAACTTACCTCCCAATTGACTTGACCGTCAACTCTACTGTATCTAAAACCTTGCTCTTATTCACATTTACTCTTAACTTTCTTCTTTCACACACTTTACCAAACTCAGTCACCAGCTTCTGCAGTTTCTCACATGAATCTACCACAGGCGCTGTATCATTAGCGAACAACAACTGACTCACTTCCCAAGCTCTCTCATCCACAACAGACTGCATACTTGCCCCTCTTTCCAAAACTCTTGCATTCACCTCCCTAACAACCCCATCCATAAACAAATTAAACAACCATGGAGACATCAAACATCCCTGCCGCAAAACTACATTTACTGAGAACCACTCACTTTCCTCTCTTCCTACACGTACACATGCCTTACATCCTCGATAAAAACTTTTCACTGCTTCTAACAACTTGACTCCCACACCATATATATTCTTAATACCTTCTACAGAGCATCTCTATCAACCCTATCATATGCCTTCTCCAGATCCATAAATGCTACATACAAATCCATTTGCTTTTCTAAGTATTTCTCACATACATTCTTCAAAGCAAACACCTGATCCACACATCCTCTACCACTTCTGAAACCACACTTCTCTTCCCCAATCTGATGCTCTGTACATGCCTTCACCCTCTCAATCAATACCCTCCCATATAATTTACCAGGAATACTCAACAAACTTATACCTCTGTAATTTGAGCACTCACTCTTATCCCCGTTTCCCTTTGTACAATGGAACTATGCAAGCATTCCGCCAATCCTCAGGCACCTCACCATGAATCATACATACATTAAATAACCTTACCAACCAGTCAACAATACAGTCACCCCGTTTCTTAATAAATTCCACTTCAATACCATCCAAACCTGCTGCCATGCCGGCTTTCATCTTCCGCAAAGATTTTACTACCTCCTCTCTGTTTACCAAATCATTTTCCCTAACCCTCTCACTTTGCACACTACCTCGACCAAAACACTCAACATCTGCCTCTCTATCATCAAACTCATTCAACAAACCTTCAAAATATTCACTCCACCTCCTTCTCACATCACGACTATTTGTTATCACCTCCCCATTAGCCCCCTTCACTAAAGTTCCCATTTGCTCCCTTGTCTTACGCACTTTATTTACCTCCTTCCAAAACATCTTTTTATTCTCCCTAGAATTTAATGATACTCTCTCACCCCAACTCTCATTTGCCCTCTTTTTCACCTCTTGCACCTTTCTCTTGACCTCCTGTCTCTTTCTTTTATACCTCTCCCACTCATTTGCATTTTTTCCCTCCAAAAATCGTCCAAATGCCTCTCTCTTCTCTTTCACTAATAATCTTACTTCCTCATCCCACCACTCACTACCCTTTCTAATCAACCCACCTCCCACGCTTCTCATGCCACGAGCATCTTTTGCGCAATCCATCACTGCTTCCCTAAATACATCCCATTCCTCCCCCACTCCCCTTGCCTCCTTTGTTCTCACCTTTTTGCATTCTGAACTCAGTCTCTCCTGGTACTTCCTCACACAAGTCTCCTTCCCAAGCTCACTAACTCTCACCACTCTCTTCACCCCAACATTCTCTCTTCTTTTCTGAAAACCCCATACAAATCTTCACCTTCGCCTCCACAAGATAATGATCAGACATCCCTCCAGTTGCACCTCTCAGCACATTAACATCCAAAAGTCTCTCTTTCGTGCGTCTATCAATTAACACGTAATCCGATAACGCTCTCTGGCCATCTCTCCTACTTACATACGTATACTTATGTATATCTCGCTTTTTAAACCAGGTATTCCCAATCACCAGTCCTTTTTCAGCACATAAATCTACAAGCTCTTCACCATTTCCATTTACAACACTGAACACCCCATGTATACCAATTATTCCCTCAACTGCCACATTACTCACCTTTGCATTCAAATCACCCATCACTATAACCCGGTCTTGCCCGGTCTTGTGCATCAAAACCACTAACACACTCATTCAGCTGCTCCCAAAACACTTGCCTCTCATGATCTTTCTTCTCATGCCCAGGTGCATATGCACCAATAATCACCCATCTCTCTCCATCAACTTTCAGTTTTACCCATATCAATCTAGAATTTACTTTCTTACACTCTATCACATACTCCCACAACTCCTGATTCAGGGGTAGTGCTACTCCTTCCCTTGCTCTTGTCCACACACATTTAGACATCCCAATCTGAGACTTCGAGAAGAGCACTCCTCGCGTGACTCCTTCTTCTGTTTCCCCATTTAGATAGTTAAAATACAAGGAGGGGAGGGTTTCTGGTCCCCCGCTCCCGTCCCCTTTAGTTACCTTAGTCGTTTTATATATATATATATATATGTCTAAATGTGTGTGGATGTAACCAAGATGTGAAAAAAGGAGAGATAGGTAGTATGTTTAAGGAAAGGAACCTGGATGTTTTGGCTCTCAGTGAAACGAAGCTCAAGGGTAAAGGGGAAGAGTGGTTTGGGAATGTCTTGGGAGTAAAGTCAGGGGTTAGTGAGAGGACAAGAGCAAGGGAAGGAGTAGCACTACTCCTGAAACAGGAGTTGTGGGAGTATGTGATAGAACGTGAGAAAGTATATTCTAGATTGATATGAGTAAAACTGAAAGTTGATGGAGAGAGATGGGTGATTATTGGTGCATATGCACCTGGGCATGAGAAGAAAGATCATGAGAGGCAAGTGTTTTGGGAGCAGCTGAATGAGTGTATTAGTGGTTTTGATGCACGAGACCGGATTATATTGATAGGTGATTTGAATGCAAAGGTGAGTAATGTGGCAGTTGAGGGAATAATTGGTATACATGGGGTGTTCAGTGTTGTAAATGGAAATGGTGATGATCTTGTAGATTTATGTGCTGAAAAAGGACTAGTGATTGGGATTACCTGGTTTAAAAAGCGAGATATACATAAGTATACGTATGTAAGTAGGAGAGGTGGCCAGAGAGCATTATTTGATTAGCTGTTAATTGATAGGCGCGCGAAAAAGATACTTTTGGATGTTAATGTGCTGAGAGGTGCAACTGGAGGGATGTCTGATCATTATCTTGTGGAGGCGAAGGTGAAGATTTGTGGGGGTTTTCAGAAAAGAAGAGAGAATGTTGGGGTGAAGAGAGTGGTGAGAGTTAGTGAGCTTGGGAAGGAGACTTGTGTGAGGAAGTACCAGGAGAGACTGAGTTCAGAATGCAAAAACGTGAGAACAAAGGAGGCAAGGGGAGTGGGGGAGGAATGGGATGTATTTAGGGAAGCAGTGATGGATTGCGCAAAAGATGCTTGTGGCATGAGAAGCGTGGGAGGTGGGTTGATTAGAAAGGGTAGTGAGTGGTGGGATGAGGAAGTAAGATTATTAGTGAATGAGAAGAGAGAGGCATTTGGACGATTTTTGCAGGGAAAAAATACAAATGAGTGGGAGATGTATAAAAGAAGAGGCAGGAGGTCAAGAGAAAGGTGCAAGAGGTGAAAAAGAGGGCAAATGAGAGTTGGGGTGAAAGAGCATCATTAAAATTTAGGGAGAATAAAAAGATGTTTTGGAAGGAGGTAAATTGAGTGCGTAAGACAAGGGAGCAAATGGTAACTTCAGTGAGGGGGGTTAATGGGGAGGTGATAACAAGTAGTGGTGATGTGAGAAGGAGATGGAGTGAGTATTTTGAAGGTCTGTTGAATGTGTTTGATGATAGAGTGGCAGATATAAGGTGTTTTGGTCGAGGTGGTGTGCAAAGTGAAAGGGTTAGGGAAAATGATTTGGTAAACAGAGAAGAGGTAGTAAAAGCTTTGCGAAAGATGAAAGCCGGCAAGACAGCAGGTTTGGATGGTATTGCAGTGGAATTTATTAAAAAACGGGGTGACTGTATCGTTGACTGGTTGGTAAGGTTATTTAATGTATGTATGATTCATGGTGAGGTGCCTGAGGATTGGCGGAATGCTTGCATAGTTCCATTGTACAAAGGGAGAGGGGATAAGAGTGAGTGCTCAAATTACAGAGGTATAAGTTTGTTGAGTATTCCTGGTAAATTGTATGGGAGGGCATTGATTGAGAGGGTGAAGGCATGTACAGTGCATCAGATTGGGGAAGAGCAGTGTGGTTTCAGAAGTGGTAGAGGATGTGTGGATCAGGTGCCTGCCTTGAGGAATGTATGTGAGAAATACTTAGAAAAGCAAATGGATTTGTATGTAGCATTTATGGATCTGGAGAAGGCATATGATAGAGTTGATAGAGATGCTCTGTGGAAGGTATTAAGAATATATGGTGTGGGAGGCAAGTTGTTAGAAGCAGTGAAAGTTTTTATCGAGGATGTAAGGTATGTGTACGTGTAGGAAGAGAGGAAAGTGATTGGTTCTCAGTGAATGTAAGTTTGCGGCAGGGGTGTGTGATGTCTCCATGGTTGTTTAATTTGTTTATGGATGGGGTTGTTAGGGAGGTGAATGCAAGAGTTTTGGAAAGAGGGGCAAGTACGCAGTCTGTTGTGGATGAGAGAGCTTGGGAAGTGAGTCAGTTGTTGTTCGCTGATGATACAGCGCTGGTGGCTGGTTCATGTGAGAAACTGCAGAAGCTGGTGACTGCGTTTGGTAAAGTGTGTGAAAGAAGAGAGTTAAGAGTAAATGTGAATAAGAGCAAGGTTATTAGGTATAGTAGGGTTGAGGTTCAAGTCAATTGGAAGGTAAGTGTGAATGGAGAAAAACTGGAGGAAGTAAAGAGTTTTAGATATCTGGGAGTGGATCTGGCAGCGGATGGAACCATGGAAGCGTAAGTGAATCATAGGGTAGGGGAGGGGGCGAAAATTCTGGGAGCCTTGAAGAATGTTTGGAAGTCGAGAACACTATCTCGGAAAGCAAAAATTGGTATGTTTCCAGGAATAGTGGTTCCAACAATGATGTATGGTTGCGAGGCGTGGGCTATGGATAGAGTTGTGCGCAGGAAGGTGGATGTACTGGAAATGAGGTGGTTGAGGACAATATGTGGTGTGAGGTGGTTTGATCGAGTAAATAATGTAAGGGTAAGAGAGATGTGTGGAAATAAAATGAGTGTGGTTTAGGGAGCAGAGGAGGGTGTTTTGAAATGGTTTGGTCACATGGAGAGAATGAGTGAGGAAAGATTGACAAAGAGGATATATGTGTCGGAGGTGGAGGGAACGAGGAGAAGTGGGGGACCAAATTGGAGGTGGAAAGATGGAGTGAAAAAGATTTTGAGTGATCGGGGCCTAAACATGCAGGAGGGTGAAAGGCGTGCAAGGAATAGAGTGAATTGGAACGATGTGGTATACCGGGGTCGACGTGCTGTCGATGGATTGAACCAGGGCATGTGAAGCGTCTGGGGTAAACTATGGAACATTCTGTGAGGCCTGGATGTGGAAAGGGAGCTGTGGTTTCGGTACATTATTACATGACTGCTAGAGACCGAGTGTGAGCGAATGGGGCCTTTGTTGTCTTTTCCTAGCGCTACCTCGCACGCATAAGGTGGGAGGGGGTTGTTATTCCATGTGTGGCGGGGGGGCGATGGGAATAAATAACGGCAGACAGTATGAATTGTGTACATGTGTATATATGTATATGTCTGTTTGTGTATATATATGTGTACATTGAGATGTATAGGTATGTATATTTGCGTCTGTGGACGTGTATGTATATACATGTGTATGTGGGAGGGTTGAGCCATTCTTTCGTCTGTTTCCTTGCGCTACCTCGCTAACGCGGGAGACAGCGACAAAGCAAAATAAGAATAACATATATATATATATATATATATATATATATATATATATATATATATATATATATATATATATATATATATATATATATACTTCCACAGAGTAAGTAGCACTTTCGTTTTCTCTGCTTCGCTCTAGTTTCACGCCTCACTTGCTCATTCCGGGATATGCAATTCATCAAAGAACCTTTTTGCTCTTTAGATGATCTCTAAGGAGATCCCCTCCTTTGTAATCGACGGTAATGCAGAGGTAAGACTTTGATCCTTTGACAAGGGACATCATTGAGGTAAATGCCACAATCAGGATAATATTACATGACTTAGGGAAGATAAAGGGTAGCGCTTTTAGTCCTTGTGATAAGAAGTTTAAATTTAGTTACATTTCATTTACTCTCTGTGTTTGTGGTCTTGACGATAAGCAGAAGCCCAAGATTGACTTGGGTGTCTGGAGAATGGCAGTAATTGGCTAGTGTGGTAACAATGAATGAGACGTGCGACTTTGCGGAGGAATGATCAAAGTAGCTACTCTCTTTAAAGATGCAAAGGATCTTTGATGACAATATAGGTTTTTAGGATACTGAAAAAAGGTAGAATGTAACAATATATTTCAACTACAGCCACTTGTTTTTTATCGATAACCTATCCAAGATTCTTCTAGCCTACCCACGCCTAATTTGATCCTATTGCCAAACTATCCGAACCTAAGGAAAAATAACTGTAACTAGATTAATCTGGGCGTTATAGTTTTGATACCGTAAAGTAGAGCACTTGATTGTTTCTACTAACGTAACATACTTTAACCTAAGTAACCCGATCCCAAATCAAATTAGTTTAAACAATATGAATTGGTTCTGATGTAACGTAAACAACTTTGTAGAACAACGATAAAATTCATACAGTTACACTGTTCGAGGTAAACAGCGATCCTTCAGCAAAACATGCACAAAGGTTGGGTCCTTGTGTGTCCTCATGCTTATGATTGATGTCCTTTTGATGTATCGTCTCGATGCAAGTACCTTGACGACTCAGCCCTTGTTATGAGAGTTGGCATCAGGATCCTTTTTACACCGACCTCTAAAACACACACTTACCGGAATCCAGAACGTAACCACCACCAAAGACTTCGCAATAACCAAATCTTCAACCGTACATCAACTTTGCTGTCAAATATTTCTACTATACTCCTCCAAATACTTCTCCTATACTGTTCCAAATATTTCTTCAACTATACTGTTCCAAATACTTCTTCTACGCTACTCTCTTACTAGGCACAAGCTCCGCTCGATCTGAGCATTCTACCAAACTTTTCATTGTCACCTTCCACGGTAAACTATGCTAGAAGGAACTCGGTTATGCCAAAATCAGATCTTTTAGCTTTTGTGTTTATATTCATCGTCGACTCCAGATACTTGGACAACCTATGCCTGAACTTAAAAGGCACTTGCAGATTTTTATTCTTCTCTCACTCGCCTACTTTGCTCCAAGATGTTATCTTCTTTATCCATTAGGGAAAAGGAACTGATAAAAACTATATAGATAGTCGTACATGATTGCCTTCACGCCCCCGTACACCAGTCATCTAGAGTTGCATAACATGCTAAGTATTTCCGATTCTTTCCAACCATCTCCTGGACGTCAAGTGATGTTTCGTGAGGAGGTTACGTAATGCCTCATCCTCGTCACCTCCTGTTACCTGAGATCTCTGAGAGAGAGGTAACGTCTACACAGACACATAGGTCCATGTTTCACGCTGACGTAATACACACACACACACACACACACACACACACACACACAAACACATACACACACACACACACACACACACACACACACACACACACACACATATACACTCTAACGATGGAGAATCTTAGTCATAAAGAGGCAGACTAGGGTACTTTGGATTCTCCTGTTGGTAAGAAGTTATGGACAGTTTTTCTTCTTTTTTTCTTTTACGGAGCATAAAGAAAAGGTCTTATAATATGTTCGAGAACATAATAGTATGTGGGACTGGCATATACACCAGCACTGCTAGATCTTAGTTTCCCACATACTAGCATGTATGCTGATGGTAAACATATATATATATATATATATATATATATATATATATATATATATATATATATATATATATATATATATATATATATATCTTTTTATTCTCCCTAAAATTTAATGATACTCTCTCACCCCAACTCTCATTTGCCCTTTTTTTCACCTCTTGCACCTTTCTCTTGACCTCCTGTCTCTTTCTTTTATACATCTCCCACTCAATTGCATTTTTTCCCTGCAAAAATCGTCCAAATGCCTCTCTCTTCTCTTTCACTAATACTCTTACTTCTTCATCCCACCACTCACTACCCTTTCTAATCAACCCACCTCCCACTCTTCTCATGCCACAAGCATCTCTTGCGCAATCCATCACTGATTCCCTAAATACATCCCATTCCTCCCCCACTCCCCTTACTTCCATTGTTCTCACCTTTTTCCATGTTCCATGTTCTGGAAGGAGGTAAATAAAGTGCGTAAGACAAGGGAGCAAATGGGAACTTCAGTGAAGGGCGCAAATGGGGATGTGATAACAAGTAGTGGTGATGTGAGAAGGAGATGGAGTGAGTATTTTGAAGGTTTGTTGAATGTGTTTGATGATAGAGTGGCAGATATAGGGTGTTTTGGTCGAGGTGGTGTGCAAAGTGACAGGGTTAGGGAAAATGATTTGGTAAACAGAGAAGAGGTAGTGAAAGCTTTGCGGAAGATGAAAGCCGGCAAGGCAGCAGGTTTGGATGGTATTGCAGTGGAATTTATTAAAAAAAGGGGGTGACTGTATTGTTGACTGGTTGGTAAGGTTATTTAATGTATGTATGACTCATGGTGAGGTGCCTGAGGATTGGCGGAATGCGTGCACAGTGCCATTGTACAAAGGCAAAGGGGATAAGAGTGAGTGCTCAAATTACAGAGGTATAAGTTTGTTGAGTATTCCTGGTAAATTATATGGGAGGGTATTGATTGAGAGGGTGAAGGCTTGTACAGAGCATCAGATTGGGGAAGAGCAGTGTGGTTTCAGAAGTGGTAGAGGATGTGTGGATCAGGTGTTTGCTTTGAAGAATGTATGTGAGAAATACTTAGAAAAGCAAATGGATTTGTATGTAGCATTCATGGATCTGGAGAAGGCATATGATAGAGTTGATAGAGATGCTCTGTGGAAGGTATTAAGAATATATGGTGTGGGAGGAAAGTTGTTAGAAGCAGTGAAAAGTTTTTATCGAGGATGTAAGGCATGTGTACGTGTAGGAAGAGAGGAAAGTGATTGGTTCTCAGTGAATGTAGGTTTGCGGCAGGGGTGTGTGATGTCTCCATGGTTGTTTAATTTGTTTATGGATGGGGTTGTTAGGGAGGTAAATGCAAGAGTTTTGGAAAGAGGGGTAAGTATGAAGTCTGTTGGGGATGAGAGAGCTTGGGAAGTGAGTCAGTTGTTGTTTGCTGATGATACAGCGCTGGTGGCTGATTCATGTGAGAAACTGCAGAAGCTGGTGACTGAGTTTGGTAAAGTGTGTGGAAGAAGAAAGTTAAGAGTAAATGTGAATAAGAGCAAGGTTATTAGGTACAGTAGGGTTGAGGGTCAAGTCAATTGGGAGGTGAGTTTGAATGGAGAAAAACTGGAGGAAGTGAAGTGTTTTAGATATCTGGGAGTGGATCTGGCAGCGGATGGAACCATGGAAGCGGAAGTGGATCATAGGGTGGGGGAGGGGGCGAAAATTCTGGGGGCCTTGAAGAATGTGTGGAAGTCGAGCACATTATCTCGGAAAGCAAAAATGGGTATGTTTGAAGGTATAGTGGTTCCAACAATGTTGTATGGTTGCGAGGCGTGGGCTATGGATAGAGTTGTGCGCAGGAGGATGGATGTGCTGGAAATGAGATGTTTGAGGACAATGTGTGGTGTGAGGTGGTTTGATCGAGTGAGTAACGTAAGGGTAAGAGAGATGTGTGGAAATAAAAAGAGCGTGGTTGAGAGAGCAGAAGAGGGTGTTTTGAAGTGGTTTGGACACATGGAGAGAATGAGTGAGGAAAGATTGACCAAGAGGATATATGTGTCGGAGGTGGAGGGAACGAGGAGAAGAGGGAGACCAAATTGGAGGTGGAAAGATGGAGTGAAAAAGATTTTGTGTGATCGGGGCCTGAACATGCAGGAGGGTGAAAGGAGGGCAAGGAATAGAGTGAATTGGAGCGAGGTGGTATACCGGGGTTGACGTGCTGTCAGTGGATTGAATCAAGGCATGTGAAGCGTCTGGGGTAAACCATGGAAAGCTGTGTAGGTATGTATATTTGCGTGTGTGGACGTATGTATATACATGTGTATGGGGGGGGGGGGGTTGGGCCATTTCTTTCGTCTGTTTCCTTGCGCTACCTCGCAAACGCGGGAGACAGCGACAAAGTATAATAAAAAATAATAATAATATATATATATATATATATATATATATATATATATATATATATATATATATATATATATATATATATATATATATATATATATATATATATATATATATATATATAATTCATATCGTTACGCTCTTTTACATACTTTCGCAACTCCTACTTCAGGTGTAGTGTTACTACTTCCATAGCTCTTGTCCTCCTACAAACACCCGATTATTCTCCTAAGACATTTCCAAACCATTCTTCCTCTTTACTCTTAAGCTTTGTTTCACTCAAAGCCATATCATCCAGGTTTCTTTTCTCAAATATACTACCTATCGCTCCTCTCTTCTCATCTTCGTTACATCCACACATTTAGAAACCACACCCTGAGCCTTTTCGTAGAATGAGCAATCTCTGTTTGGCTTTCTTTGCTCCTTTTGGAAATTGAAACACAAGAAGAAGGGTCTTCCAGCCCCTTGATCTCGGCCCCTTTAGTCGCTAACTACGATTGGCAGGCAATGTGGAAGTAAAAGTCTTTCTTCAGATTAGGTTAGTCTGACATAGGAACAGACGACGTGTGGTTAGGCTCGCAAAGTCTTAATTAGGTTAATGATATAAAGCAGGCCATTATAGCTGGGGTATACTATTATAGTCTACCTTTCTCGGTAGATCCTTCGCATCTTTAAAGAGAGTAGCTACTTTGATCTTTCCATCCCCAAGTCACACGTCTCATTCATTATTATCACACTAACTCTTACTGCCATTCTCCAGACACTCAAGTCAATCTTGGTCTTCTACTTAACGTCAAGAGCACATTCAGAGCGAGTAATCAGAATGTAACTAAATTTACACTTCTTATCACAAGGACTAAAAGCGCAACCCTCTATCTTCCCTAAGTCATGTAAGATTATCCTGATTGTGGCATTTACCTCAATGATGTCCCTTGTCAGAGGATCAAAGTCTTACTTCTGCGTTACCGGCGAATTACAAAGGAGGGAATCTCCCTAGAGAATATTTAAAGTATAAAAGGGTTCTGTGGTGAATTGTATATCCCAGAAAGAGCAAGCAAGGCGGGAAACTGGAAGGAATCAGACAAAACCAAACCATTTGGAAGGAAGTATAACAAATTTGTGAGGAAAGATTGACATAGAGGATATATATGTCAGAGGTGGAGGGAACAAGGAGAAGCACGAGATCAAATTGGAGGTGGAAGGATGGAGTGAAAAAAGTTTGAGCGATCAGGGCCTTAACATACAGGAGGGTGAGAGGCGTGCAAGGGATAGAGTGAATTGGAACGATATGGTATACCGGGGTCGACCTACTGTTACTGGACTGAAACAGAACATGTGAGACGTCTGGGGTAAACCATGGAAAAGGTCTGTGGGGCCTAGATGTGAATAGGGAGCTGTAGTTTCAGCGCATTACATATAAGCTTTTTTGTCTGTTTTCCTGGCGCTACCTCGCTGAAGCAAAGGGTAGCGATGCTGTTTCATATGAGATGGGGTGGCGTCAGGAACAGATAAAGGCAAGTATAAGTATTTACAGATGTATATATGTATATGTCTTTGTAGGTGTATGTATATGTGTACATATTGATGTATATATGTATATGTATGTGCATGTGTGGGGGTTTCTGTATACTTATGTGTGTGCATATGAATGGATGGGCCATATATGTGTATATATATATATATATATATATATATATATATATATATATATATATATATATATATATATATATATACAAATATATATATATATATATATATATATATATATATATATATATATATATATATATATATATATATATATAATATATATATATATATATATATATATATATATATATATATATATATATATATATATATATATATATATATTATATATAAGGTGAGTAATGTGGCAGTTGAGGGAATAATTGGTATGCATGGGGTGTTCAGTGTTGTAAATGGAAATGGTGAAGAGCTTGTAGATTTATGTGCTGAAAAAGGACTGATGATTGGGAATACCTGGTTTAAAAAGCGAGATATACATAAGTATACTTATGTAAGTAGGAGAGATGGCCAGAGAGCGTTATTGGATTACGTGTTAATTGACAGGCGTGCGAAAGAGAGACTTTTGGATGTTAATGTGCTGAGAGGTGCAACTGGAGGGATGTCTGATCATTATCTTGTGGAGGCTAAGGTGAAGATTAGTATGGGTTTTCAGAAAAGAGGAGTGAATGTTGGGGTGAAGAAGGTGGTGAGAGTAAGTGAGCTTGGGAAGGAGACCTGTGTGGGGAAGTACCAGGAGAGACTGTGTACAGAATGGAAAAAGGTGAGAACAATGGAAGTAAGGGGAGTGGGGGAGGAATGGGATGTATTTAGGGAATCAGTGATGGATTGCGCAAAAGATGCTTGTGGCATGAGAAGAGTGGGAGGTGGGCTGTTTAGAAAGGGTAGTGAGTGGTGGGATGAAGAAGTAAGAGTATTAGTGAAAGAGAAGAGAGAGGCATTTGGACGATTTTTGCAGGGAAAAAATGCAACTGAGTGGGAGAAGTATAAAAGAAAGAGACAGGAGGTCAAGAGAAAGGTGCAAGAGGTGAAAAAAAGGGCAAATGAGAGTTGGGGTGAGAGACTATCAGTATATTTTAGGGAGAATAAAAAGATGTTCTAGAAGGAGGTAAATAAAGTGCGTAAGACAAGGGAGCAAATGGGAACTTCAGTGAAGGGCGTAAATGGGGAGGTGATAACAAGTAGTGGTGATGTGAGAAGGAGATGGAATGAGTATTTTGAAGGTTTGTTGAATGTGTCTGATGACAGAGTGGCAGATATAGGGTGTTTTGGTCGAGGTGGTGTGCAAAGTGAGAGGGTTAGGGAAAATGATTTGGTAAACAGAGAAGAGGTAGTAAAAGCTTTGCGGAAGATGAAAGCCGGCAAGGCAGCAGGTTTGGATGGTATTGCAGTGGAATTTATTAAAAAAGGGGGTGACTGTATTGTTGACTGGTTGGTAAGGTTATTTAATGTATGTATGACTCATGGTGAGGTGCCTGAGGATTGGCGGAATGCGTGCATAGTGCCATTGTACAAAGGCAAAGGGGATAAGAGTGAGTGCTCAAATTACAGAGGTATAAGTTTGTTGAGTATTCCTGGTAAATTATATGGGAGGGTATTGATTGAGAGGGTGAAGGCATGTACAGAGCATCAGATTGGGGAAGAGCAGTGCGGTTTCAGAAGTGGTAGAGGATGTGTGGATCAGGTGTTTGCTTTGAAGAATGTATGTGAGAAATACTTAGAAAAGCAAATGGATTTGTATGTAGCATTTATGGATCTGGAGAAGGCATATGATAGAGTTGATAGAGATGCTCTGTGGAAGGTATTAAGAATATATGGTGTGGGAGGCAAGTTGTTAGAAGCAGTGAAAAGTTTTTATCGAGGATGTAAGGCATGTGTACGTGTAGGAAGAGAGGAAAGTGATTGGTTCTCAGTGAATGTAGGTTTGCGGCAGGGGTGTGTGATGTCTCCATGGTTGTTTAATTTGTTTATGGATGGGGTTGTTAGGGAGGTAAATGCAAGAGTCCTGGAAAGAGGGGCAAGTATGAAGTCTGTTGGGGATGAGAGAGCTTGGGAAGTGAGTCAGTTGTTGTTCGCTGATGATACAGCGCTGGTGGCTGATTCATGTGAGAAACTGCAGAAGCTGGTGACTGAGTTTGGTAAAGTGTGTGGAAGAAGAAAGTTAAGAGTAAATGTGAATAAGAGCAAGGTTATTAGGTACAGTACGGTTGAGGGTCAAGTCAATTGGGAGGTGAGTTTGAATGGAGAAAAACTGGAGGAAGTGAAGTGTTTTAGATATCTGGGAGTGGATCTGTCAGCGGATGGAACCATGGAAGCGGAAGTGGATCATAGGGTGGGGGAGGGGGCGAAAATTTTGGGAGCCTTGAAAAATGTGTGGAAGTCGAGAACATTATCTCGGAAAGCAAAAATGGGTATGTTTGAAGGAATGGTGGTTCCAACAATGTTGTATGGTTGCGAGGCGTGGGCTATGGATAGAGTTGTGCGCAGGAGGATGGATGTGCTGGAAATGAGATGTTTGAGGACAATGTGTGGTGTGAGGTGGTTTGATCGAGTAAGTAACGTAAGGGTAAGAGAGATGTGTGGAAATAAAAAGAGCGTGGTTGAGAGATCAGAAGAGGGTGTTTTGAAATGGTTTGGGCACATGGAGAGAATGAGTGAGGAAAGATTGACCAAGAGGATATATGTGTCGGAGGTGGAGGGAACGAGGAGAAGAGGGAGACCAAATTGGAGGTGGAAAGATGGAGTGAAAAAGATTTTGTGTGATCGGGGCCTGAACATGCAGGAGGGTGTAAGGAGGGCAAGGAATAGAGTGAATTGGAGCGATGTGGTATACAGGGG
>NC_092243.1:33354854-33412354 GCF_036320965.1 Panulirus ornatus | reverse complement strand
GGAGAAGTATAAAAGAAAGAGACAGGAGGTCAAGAGAAAGGTGCAAGAGGTGAAAAAAAGGGCAAATGAGAGTTGGGGTGAGAGACTATCAGTAAATTTTAGGGAGAATAAAAAGATGTTCTGGAAGGAGGTAAATAGGGTGCGTAAGACAAGGGAGCAAATGGGAACTTCAGTGAAGGGCGTAAATGGGGAGGTGATAACAAGTAGCGGTGATGTGAGAAGGAGATGGAATGAGTATTTTGAAGGTTTGTTGAATGTGTCTGATGACAGAGTGGCAGATATAGGGTGTTTTGGTCGAGGTGGTGTGCAAAGTGAGAGGGTTAGGGAAAATGATTTGGTAAACAGAGAAGAGGTAGTAAAAGCTTTGCGGAAGATGAAAGCCGGCAAGGCAGCAGGTTTGGATGGTATTGCAGTGGAATTTATTAAAAAAGGGGGTGACTGTATTGTTGACTGGTTGGTAAGGTTATTTAATGTATGTATGACTCATGGTGAGGTGCCTGAGGATTGGCGGAATGCGTGCATAGTACCATTGTACAAAGGCAAAGGGGATAAGAGTGAGTGCTCAAATTACAGAGGTATAAGTTTGTTGAGTATTCCTGGTAAATTATATGGGAGGGTATTGATTGAGAGGGTGAAGGCATGTACAGAGCATCAGATTGGGGAAGAGCAGTGCGGTTTCAGAAGTGGTAGAGGATGTGTGGATCAGGTGTTTGCTTTGAAGAATGTATGTGAGAAATACTTAGAAAAGCAAATGGATTTGTATGTAGCATTTATGGATCTGGAGAAGGCATATGATAGAGTTGATAGAGATGCTCTGTGGAAGGTATTAAGAATATATGGTGTGGGAGGCAAGTTGTTAGAAGCAGTGAAAAGTTTTTATCGAGGATGTAAGGCATGTGTACGTGTAGGAAGAGAGGAAAGTGATTGGTTCTCAGTGAATGTAGGTTTGCGGCAGGGGTGTGTGATGTCTCCATGGTTGTTTAATTTGTTTATGGATGGGGTTGTTAGGGAGGTAAATGCAAGAGTCCTGGAAAGAGGGGCAAGTATGAAGTCTGTTGGGGATGAGAGAGCTTGGGAAGTGAGTCAGTTGTTGTTCGCTGATGATACAGCACTGGTGGCTGATTCATGTGAGAAACTGCAGAAGCTGGTGACTGAGTTTGGTAAAGTGTGTGGAAGAAGAAAGTTAAGAGTAAATGTGAATAAGAGCAAGGTTATTAGGTACAGTAGGGGTGAGGGTCAAGTCAATTGGGAGGTGAGTTTGAATGGAGAAAAACTGGAGGAAGTGAAGTGTTTTAGATATCTGGGAGTGGATCTGTCAGCGGATGGAACCATGGAAGCGGAAGTGGATCATAGGGTGGGGGAGGGGGCGAAAATTTTGGGAGCCTTGAAAAATGTGTGGAAGTCGAGAACATTATCTCGGAAAGCAAAAATGGGTATGTTTGAAGGAATAGTGGTTCCAACAATGTTGTATGGTTGCGAGGCGTGGGCTATGGATAGAGATGTGCGCAGGAGGATGGATGTGCTGGAAATGAGATGTTTGAGGACAATGTGTGGTGTGAGGTGGTTTGATCGAGTAAGTAACGTAAGGGTAAGAGAGATGTGTGGAAATAAAAAGAGCGTGGTTGAGAGAGCAGAAGAGGGTGTTTTGAAATGGTTTGGGCACATGGAGAGAATGAGTGAGGAAAGATTGACCAAGAGGATATATGTGTCGGAGGTGGAGGGAACGAGGAGAAGAGGGAGACCAAATTGGAGGTGGAAAGATGGAGTGAAAAAGATTTTGTGTGATCGGGGCCTGAACATGCAGGAGGGTGAAAGGAGGGCAAGGAATAGAGTGAATTGGAGCCATGTGGTATACAGGGGTTGACGTGCTGTCAGTGGATTGAATCAAGGCATGTGAAGCGTCTGGGGTAAACCATGGAAAGCTGTGTAGGTATGTATATTTGCGTGTGTGGACGTGTGTATGTACATGTGTATGGTGGGGGGGGGGGTTGGGCCATTTCTTTCGTCTGTTTCCTTGCGCTACCTCGCAAACGCGGGAGACAGCGACAAAGTATAAAAAAAAAAAAAAATATATATATATATAAATACACACACAAATATATATATATATATATATATATATATATATATATATATATATATATATATATATATATATATATATATATATACATATATATATATACATATGCACGAGACCGGGTTATAGTGATGGGTGATTGGAATGCAAAGGTGAGTAATGTGGCAGTTGAGGGAATAATTGGTATACATGGGGTGTTCAGTGTTGTAAATGGAAATGGTGAAGAGCTTGTAGATTTATGTGCTGAAAAAGGACTGATGATTGGGAATACCTGGTTTAAAAAGCGAGATATACATAAGTATACTTATGTAAGTAGGAGAGATGGCCAGAGAGCGTTATTGGATTACGTGTTAATTGACAGGCGCGCGAAAGAGAGACTTTTGGATGTTAATGTGCTGAGAGGTGCAACTGGAGGGATGTCTGATCATTATCTTGTGGAGGCTAAGGTGAAGATTTGTATGGGTTTCCAGAAAAGAAGAGTGAATGTTGGGGTGAAGAGGGTGGTGAGAGTAAGTGAGCTTAGGAAGGAGACTTGTGTGAGGAAGTACCAGGAGAGACTGAGTACAGAATGGAAAAAGGTGAGAACAATGGAAGTAAGGGGAGTGGGGGAGGAATGGGATGTATTTAGGGAATCAGTGATAGATTACGCAAAAGATGCTTGTGGCATGAGAAGAGTGGGAGATGGGTTGATTAGAAAGGGTAGTGAGTGGTGGGATGAAGAAGTAAGAGTATTAGTGAAAGAGAAGAGAGAGGCATTTGGACGATTTTTGCAGGGAAAAAATGCAATTGAGTGGGAGATGTATAAAAGAAAGAGACAGGAGGTCAAGAGAAAGGTGCAAGAGGTGAAAAAAGGGCAAATGAGAGTTGGGGTGAGAGAGTATCATTAAATTTTAGGGAGAATAAAAAGATGTTCTGGAAGGAGGTAAATAAAGTGCGTAAGACAAAGGAGCAAATGGGAACTTCAGTGAAGGGCGCAAATGGGGAGGTGATAAACAAGTAGTGGTGATGTGAGAAGGAGATGGAGTGAGTATTTTGAAGGTTTGTTGAATGTGTTTGATGATAGAGTGGCAGATATAGGGCGTTTTGGTCGAGGTGGTGTGCAAAGTGAGAGGGTTAGGGAAAATGATTTGTTAAACAGAGAAGAGGTAGTAAAAGCTTTGCGGAAGATGAAAGCCGGCAAGGCAGCAGGTTTGGATTGTATTGCAGTGCAATTTATTAAAAAAGGGGGTGACTGTATTGTTGACTGGTTGGTAAGGTTATTTAATGTATGTATGACTCATGGTGAGGTGCCTGAGGATTGGCGGAATGCGTGCATAGTGCCATTGAACAAAGGCAAAGGGGATAAGAGTGAGTGCTCAAATTACAGAGGTATAAGTTTGTTGAGTATTCCTGGTAAATTATATGGGAGGGTATTGATTGAGAGGGTGAAGGCATGTACAGAGCATCAGATTGGGGAAGAGCAGTGTGGTTTCAGAAGTGGTAGAGGATGTGTGGATCAGGTGTTTGCTTTGAAGAATGTATGTGAGAAATACTTAGAAAAGCAAGTGGATTTGTATGTAGCATTTATGGATCTGGAGAAGGCATATGATAGAGTTGATAGAGATGCTCTGTGGAAGGTATTAAGAATATATGGTGTGGGAGGAAAGTTGTTAGAAGCAGTGAAAAGTTTTTATCGAGGATGTAAGGCATGTGTACGTGTAGGAAGAGAGGAAAGTGATTGGTTCTCAGTGAATGTAGGTTTGCGGCAGGGGTGTGTGATGTCTCCATGGTTGTTTAATTTGTTTATGGATGGGGTTGTTAGGGAGGTGAATGCAAGAGTTTTGGAAAGAGGGGCAAGTATGAAGTCTGTTGGGGATGAGAGAGCTTGGGAAGTGAGTCAGTTGTTGTTCGCTGATGATACAGCGCTGGTGGCTGATTCATGTGAGAAACTGCAGAAGCTGGTGACTGAGTTTGGTAAAGTGTGTGAAAGAAGAAAGTTAAGAGTAAATGTGAATAAGAGCAAGGTTATTAGGTACAGTAGGGTTGAGGGTCAAGTCAATTGGGAGGTGAGTTTGAATGGAGAAAAACTGGAGGAAGTGAAGTGTTTTAGATATCTGGGAGTGGATCTGGCAGCGGATGGAACCATGGAAGCGGAAGTGGATCATAGGGTGGGGGAGGGGGCGAAAATTCTGGGAGCCTTGAAGAATGTGTGGAAGTCGAGAACATTATCTCGGGAAGCAAAAATGTGTATGTTTGAAGGAATAGTGGTTCCAACAATGTTGTATGGTTGCGAGGCGTGGGCTATGGATAGAGTGGTGCGCAGGAGGATGGATGTGCTGGAAATGAGATGTTTGAGGACAATGTGTGGTGTGAGGTGGTTTGATCGAGTGAGTAATGTAAGGGTAAGAGAGATGTGTGGAAATAAAAAGAGCGTGGTTGAGAGAGCAGAAGAGGGTGTTTTGAAATGGTTTGGGCACATGGAGAGAATGAGTGAGGAAAGATTGACCAAGAGGATATATGTGTCGGAGGTGGAGGGAACGAGGAGAAGAGGGAGACCAAATTGGAGGTGGAAAGATGGAGTGAAAAAGATTTTGTGTGATCGGGGCCTGAACATGCAGGAGGGTGAAAGGAGGGCAAGGAATAGAGTGAATTGGAGCGATGTGGTATACCGGGGTTGACGTGCTGTCAGTGGATTGAATCAGGGCATGTGAAGCGTCTGGGGTGAACCATGGAAAGCTGTGTAGGTGTGTATATTTGCGTGTGTGGACGTATGTATATACATGTGTATGGGGGTGGGTTGGGCCATGTCTTTCGTCTGTTTCCTTGCGCTACCTCGCAAACGCGGGAGACAGCGACAAAGCAAAAAAAAAAAAAAATATATGGTGATGTGAGAAAGAGATGGAGTGAGTATTTTGAAGGTTTGTTGAATGTGTTTGATGATAGAGTGGCAGATATAGGGTCTTTTGGTCGAGGTGGTGTGCAAAGTGAGAGGGTTAGGGAAAATGATTTGGTAAACAGACAAGAGGTAGTAAAAGCATTGCGGAAGATGAAAGCCGGCAAGGTAGTGGGTTTGGATGGCATTGCAGTGGAATTTATTAAAAAAAGGGGGTGACTGTATTGCTGACTGGTTGGTAAGGTTATTTAATGTATGTATGATTCATGGTGAGGTGCCTGAAGATTGGCGGAATTCTTGCATAGTGCCATTGTACAAAGGCAATGGGGGTAAGAGTGAGTGCTCAAATTACAGAGGTATAGGTTTGTTGAGTATTCTTGGTTAATTATATGGGAGGGTATTGATTGAGAGGGTGAAGGCATGTGCAGAGCATCAGATTGGGGAAGAGCAGTGTGGTTTCAGAAGTGGTAGAGGATGTGTGGATCAGGTGTTTGCTTTGAAGAATGTATATGAGAAATACTTAGAAAAGCAAATGGATTTGTATGTAGCATTTATGGATCTGTAGAAGGCATATGATAGAGTTGATAGAGATGCTCTGTGGAAGGTATTAAGAATATATGGTGTGGGAGGCAAGTTGTTAGAAGCAGTGAAAAGTTTTTATCGAGGATGTAAGGCATGTGTACGTGTAGGAAGAGAGGAAAGTGATTGGTTCTTAGTGAATGTAGGTTTGCAGCAGGGGTGTGTGATGTCTCCATGGTTGTTTAATTTGTTTATGGATGGGGTTGTTAGGGAGGTGAATGCAAGAGTTTTGGAAAGAGGGGCAAGTACGAAGTCTGTTGTGGATGAGAGAGCTTGGGAAGTGAGTCAGTTGTTGCTCGCTGATGATACAGCGCTGGTGGCTGATTCATGTGAGAAACTGCAGAAGCTGGTGACTGAGTTTGGTAAAGTGTGTGAAAGAAGAAAGTTAAGAGTAAATGTGAATAAGAGCAAGGTTATTAGGTACAGTAGGGTTGAGGGTCAAGTCAATTGGAAGGTAAATTTGAAAGGAGAAAAACTGGAGGAAGTAAAGTGTTTTAGATATCTGGGAGTGGATCTGGCAGCGGATGGAACCATGGAAGCGGAAGTGGATCATAGGGTGGGGGAGGGGGTGAAAATTCTGGGAGCCTTGAAGAATGTGTGGAAGTCGAGAACATTATCTCGGAAAGCGAAAATGGGTATGCTTGAAAGAATAGTTGTTCCAACAATGTTGTATGGTTGCGAGGCGTGGGCTATGGATAGAGTTGTGCGCAGGAGGGTGGATGTGCTGGAAATGAGATGTTTGAGGGTAATGTGTGGTGTGAGGTGGTTTGATCGAGTAAGTAATAATAGGGTAAGAGAGATGTGTGGTAATAAAAAAAGTGTGGTTGAGAAAGCAGAGGAGGGTGTTTTGAAATGGTTTGGTCACATGGAAAGAATGAGTGAGGAAAGATTGACCAAGAGGACATATGTGTCAGAGGTGAAGGGAACGAGGAGAAGTGGGAGACCAAATTGGAGGTGGAGAGATGGAGTGAAAAAGAAATTGAGTGATCGGGGCCTGAACATGCAGGAGGGTGAAAGGCGTGCAAGGAATAGAGTAAATTGGAACGATAAGGTATACCGGGGTCGACGTGCTGTCGATGGATTGAACCAGAGCATGTGAAGCGTCTGGGGTAAACCATGGAAAGTTCTGTGGGGCTTGGATGTGGAAAGGGAGCTGTGGTTTCGGTGCATTATTACATGACAGCTAGAGACTGATTGTGAACGAATGTGGCCTTTATTGACTTTTCTTAGCGCTACCTCGTGCACAAGCGGGGGGAGCCGGTTTTGATTTCATACGTGGCGGGGTGGCAATGGAATGAATAAAAGCAGACAGTGTGAATTATGTACATGTGTATATATGAATCTGTCTGTATATATATATATATATATATATCTTTCTTCGTCTGTTTTTCTGCCGCTACCTCACTAACGAGGAAAACAGCGATCAAATACAAGAAATGAATGTGATTTATGGTTTAACGCAGACGCTTCACATGCCCTGGTTCAATCCACTGACCGCATGTCGACCCCGGTGTACCACATTATTCCAACTCATTCTATTCCCTACACGCCTCTCACCCTCCTTTATGTTCAGGTCCCAATGGCCCAAAATATTTATTACCCTATCTTCCACCTCCAATTTGATCTCCTGCTTCTTCTTCCCTCTACCTGTGACACATATATTCTCTTTGTCAATGTTTCCTCACACATTCTCTCCTTATGTCCAAACCATTTCAACGCACCCACTTCTGCTCTCTAAGCCACAAACTTTTTTATTTCCACACATCTCTCTAAACCTTTCACTACATACTCGATCAAACCACCTCACGCCACAAACTGTCATTAAACATTTCATTTCCAGCACATCCACAATCCTCTGTACAACCCTATCTATTGCCCATGCCTCGTAACCATACAATATTGCTGGAACTACTATTCCTTCAAACATACCCATTTTTGCTGTCAGAGGTAACGTTCTCTCCTCCCACACATTCTTCTTTGCTCCCAAAACTTTCGCCCCCTCCTGCACTCTGTGACTCACTTCCGCTTCCATGGTTTCATTCGTTGCTATGCCCACTCCCAGATATCCAAAACACTTCACTTCCTCCAATTTTTCTCCATTCAAACCTACATCCCATTTAATTTGTCCCTCAACCCTACTGTACTTAATAACCTTGCTCTTAGTCTCATTTACTCTCAGCCCTTTCCTTTCACACACTTTTCCAAACTCAGTCACCATCTTTTGCAGTTTTTCCCTCGAATCAGCCACCAGAGCAGTATCATCGGCGAACAACAACTGTCTCACTTAA
Source organism: Panulirus ornatus (assembly GCF_036320965.1). NCBI lineage: Eukaryota > Metazoa > Arthropoda > Malacostraca > Decapoda > Palinuridae > Panulirus > Panulirus ornatus. The sequence continues at coordinate 33,404,535 of NC_092243.1, read as the reverse complement.
CAAGCCCACTCATCCTCAACAGACTGCATACTCACTCCTCTCTCCAGTACTCTTGCATTTATCTCCCTAACCACCACATCTATAAACAAATCAAACAACTATGGGGACATCACGCACCCCTGCAGCAGATTGACCTTCACTGAGAAGCAATCACTCTCTTCTCTTCCTACTCGCACACATGCCTTACATCTTTGATAAAAACCTTTCACTGCTTGCAGCAGCTTACCTCCCACACCATATACTCTTAAGACCTTCCACAAAGCATCTATATCAACCATGTCATATTCCTTCACCAGATCCATAAATGCTACTTACAAATCGATCTATTTTTCTAAGTATTTCTCACACATATTCTTAAAGGAAGCACCTGCTCTACACATCCTCTACCACTTCTGAAACCTCACTGTTCTTCCCCAGTCTAATGCTCTGTACATGCCTTCACCTTCTAAATCAATACCCTCCCATACAGTTTCCCAGGAATATTTAACAAACTTACGTCTTTGTACTTTGGACAGTCACCTTTATCCCCTTTCCCTTTATACAATAGCACTATGCACACATTCCGCCAATCTTCAGGCACTTAACCATAATCCATACACACATTGAATATCCTTACCAACCAATCAACATCAGTCACCCCTCTCTTAATAAATTCCGCTGAGATACCGTCCAAACCCACCGCCTTGTCTGATTTCGTCTTCCGCGAAGCTTTCACTACCTCGTCTCTCTTAGCCAAACCATTCTCCCTGATCTCTTTTCGCACACCACCCCGACCGAAACATCCTACATCTCCCACTCTATCATCAAACACATTCAACAAACCTTCAAAATACTCACTCCATCTCCTTCTCACTCTATCGTTACCTGTTACTACTTTCCCCCTTTCTCCCCTTCACCAATTCTCCTATTTGTGTTCTTGTCTTACGCACGTTCTTCAACTCCTTCCAAAACATCTTTTTATTCTCTCTAAAATTTTATGATACTCTTTCCCCCTAGCTATTATTTACCCTATTTTCAACCCATGCACTTTCCTTTTGACCTCCTGCCGCTTTCTTTTATACATCTCCCAGTCATTTGCACTCCTTTCTAGTAAGTATCGTCCAAACGCCTCTCTTTTCTCTTTCACAAACAACTTTACTTCTTCATCCCACCACTCACTACCCTTGCTAATCTCCCCACCTCCTACCTCTCTCATGCCTCATGCATCTTTTGCACATGCCAATACTGCCTCCCTACGTACATCTCATTCCTTCCCCACTCCCCTTACGTCATTTGCTCTCATCTTTTGCCATTCTACATTCAATCTCCCCTGGTACTTCCTCTCACGAGTGTCCCTTCCAAGCTCATTTGCTCTCACCACTCTCTTATCCCCAACATTCTAACTTCTTTTCGGAAAACGTCTGCAAATCTTCACCTTTGCCTCCACAAGATAGTGATTAGACATCCCTCCAACTGCCTCTCTCAGCACGTTAACATTCAATATTCTCTTTTACACGTCTATCAACTCTCTAATAATGCCCTTTAACCATCTCTCCTACTCACATACGTGTACTTACGTACATATCTCTTTTTAAATCAGGTATTCCCAATCACCAGTAATTCTTTAGCACACAATTCCAGAAGCTCTTCGTCATTTCCATTCACAACACTGAATACCCCATGTACACCAATTATACGCTAAACTGCCACATTACTCACCTTCACATGTATATCACCCATCACTATAACCCAGTCTCGTTCATCAAAGCTGCTGACATACTCACTAAGCTGCTCCCAGCCTTTTCCTCCGTCCATGATCAGGTGACTGGACAGAAAAAGTATGAATATCTTTCCTGTCTACTGATCGCTGGAATGGGCATCGGAAATTAAAGAATATAGAATGAAAAATGGTAGGCACAAATGAGGTATTTCATTCTAAACTGGTAAGCTTCCGTTTCCCTCATACCTGTCGTTTAACCATACTGTTATCATTGTACCTGTTGAGGGCTTCACCATCTTTTATCAGTGGCAGATTTAGGAGGTATGGCAAAGCACTGAAGTCTTTCCCCTGACAAAGTGTCATGTAACCCGCACTGGCTCCTAAAAAAAAGCATTAAGTTTTCCTTATTTTCCTTATTGGACTGATTTGCTGCCAGAAGCGCTACTGGCGAACATGACCTTTACTTTCTTTCCTGGAGTTTAGGTTAGGATAACTCTGCAGATAACCCAGTCAGATGCATTTCACCATGGACCAACAAGCAAAGAAGATGAGGTAAAACTATCTTGGAAAGGACGGCCGTAGCTATACTGAGCCAAGTCTTTGTCATTCCTGACGAAGCTTCATCCATCCTGGACCAGACTATTGCTTGCAGGGGGTCTTCACAGGGCGAGGGAGGAGGTCCTACATACAGTCTGAGACTCTACGGAACTATTCCTCCAAGTTCCAGAGAAGTTGCGACCAGCATGACCGACATGATCTGCACTGTAAGAGTTCTTCTGGATGGTTTGCTTGGCACAGTAAAATCTATGACATCTTTTAAAGTCTTACTTCTGTTATTCTCCTTTTATGAAACTTGTTCTCCAGGTCTTAAGGAAGTGATAATTACCTTAACGATATGCCATAATATTTGTGGACGAGGAATAGGCAGCCAGTATGGAACTACTTCTGTCTTCACCATAGCTAATACGTGTCTTGATTCACCGTCGCTGATATGTGTCTTGAGAGGAGGTCAGATATTCGGGTCCATTGCTGAAGGCTACATAGAGCAGAGAAAATTAAAGATGTACGGCCCTGAAAAAAGTAACATTTTGCTTTCTTTGGTTAGACGACTATAAGACTTTTGGGGCCGAATCCTTTTCCTTTTCTTAATGAGCTTTGCTCCCTGCTTATCAATTCGACGAAGGACGAGAGAAAAGTCAGATTCTTATTTCAGCGCCTCCGTGTAGCAATCCTGCGAGGGAATGTTAAATGTAGTACCAGTTTCCATCCCATTTTGGGGGATGTGGAGGAGCTGTTAACATTTTTTTTTTTTTCAAGTCTCAGAAGAAATGAAAGTATGATAAGGATCGAAAAAATCTACTCAGAGAAAAAGAAGTTTTCTTACATTCTTGTTGTCTGAGGCTCTGGACCAGAACCTCTGCACTCTCCAGGGCACACGTGCAGGGAGCGGCTGCTGTTCAGGCAATGTCATGCCGGAAGCCGGATATAGAAACATGGAGGGAAAGTTAGGCAAAATACAGGAAACAGAGAAGGACATTCTAAACTCACGAAATAAAACGAAATAGAGTTACCCAGAACAGCGAACGTGAATAACGTGAAAAAGGTGGGTGGTATAAAGTAAAAATAACGGTAAATAATACTACACATTTTGCCAAGTGTTCATTATACAGTTACCTTGATATTCTCCATTTCATACATCAGTTAGCTCGTAAAATAAAATTTCATTTTGTTAATAATAATTTGAAAAAAATGACGTTTCCTGTGCTCGGGTCTAAGTTAGATACTTATTGCGTGATGCTTTTAACAATGAAACTATGAAGTGCGTTAACATTAGGGTTAGTTTCGCTCTATGCACTCGGCTCTTGGTGTGATCACTCTATTCCTCCCCAGAGGCTTTGGTCTTGACCCCTTGTTGCACTCTCTTAACGCTCTGGACGACAATTACAAAACTGTGTAATGGAAATATATCATTAGAGCCTGGACACGCACACATTTACACACTCATGCGGCAGAGTAATGGAATTGCGAAGTAGACAGTATGTAAAATTTTCAAGTGTTGTATGATAGTACGAAAAGCTAAAAAGACGGGTCCGCACTAGTACCCTACAAATAAGTTATTACATACGGAAAATCATGCACGAGCCCGAATGGTACACTGCTTAGTGCTACGACTAACGAAGCTCCTGGTTGTGGTGGTTGGATATGTGTGTGTGTGTGTGTGTGTGTGTGTGTGTATGTGTTGGGGGGGAGGGGAGATCAGTTACGACTGATTTTAAAGTTATAGGAAAGATTCTTCTTTGATAGTGTGTAGAGCTGAGAGATATATCTTGTCTTTGGCATCACTATCATCGTAATGAAATCCCCGCACTACTCGCCACACAACACCTCAGATGGGAAGTGATTGAGGTGGCAGAAGGCGGCCCCGCACAGTGCTAGCGCCAGCAGCAGCAAATGCAAGTCATTGCGACTGCACTCTAGGTCACTGACCCTAAAAGATAAGGCAAAAATACTACATGGAAATAGCTCGAAGATGAAAATGTGCATGACCCAGAGGGTGAAGGAACCCTAAAGATCAAAATACGCTCTAAGATATTGCGCCTAAGACATATAAATAGCCTAGCGTGGGCCCCTTAGGTATAAAATATTTAAATTAGAGGGGACGACCCAATCATTTGTTCCCCCAACATCAATAGAAGCGCTGATAAAAGAGCTTTTACCTTGGTGCGGAAAAGGTGTAACGAAATTTGTACACGATTTAAAAATGCGTCAAACGAGGACCACATGTTATCCTCTGGCTGAGGTGAGCGAGGAGAGGGGAATGAAAACTGCTTTTACCGCGTCTGGTTGGAGATCATGACAGAGGCCATGTTCATCAACAAGAGAAGATGACGAGCAGTAAGACGTGTAAGGTGATCCTACCCCAGAAGGAAGAAGGTGAGTCTACCTAGACGCTATTACGAGGATATTATCACGTACGTCATTCCTAAAGAGAGCTGGCTCTTTTTTACTTGCTCACCTAAAGACTTATATACATACATAATATATATATATATATATATATATATATATATATATATATATATATATATATATATATATATATATATATATATACATTATATATATATATATATATACATTATATATATATATATATATATACATTATATATATATGTGTGGTGTGAGGTGGTTTGATCGAGTGAGTAACGTAAGGGTAAGAGAGATGTGTGGAAATAAAAAGAGCGTGGTTGAGAGAGCAGAAGAGGGTGTTTTGAAGTGGTTTGGGCACATGGAGAGAATGAGTGAGGAAAGATTGACCAAGAGGATATATGTGTTGGAGGTGGAGGGAACGAGGAGAAGAGGGAGACCAAATTGGAGGTGGAAAGATGGAGTGAAAAAGATTTTGTGTGATCGGGGCCTGAACATGCAGGAGGGTGAAAGGAGGGCAAGGAATAGAGTGAATTGGAGCGATGTGGTATACCGGGGTTGACGTGCTGTCAGTGGATTGAATCAAGGCATGTGAAGCGTCTGGGGTAAACCATGGAAAGCTGTGTAGGTATGTATATTTGCGTGTGTGGACGTATGTATATACATGTGTATGGGGGGGGTTGGGCCATTTCTTTCGTCTGTTTCCTTGCGCTACCTCGCAAACGCGGGAGACAGCGACAAAGTATAATAAAAAATAAAAATATATATATATATATTTATTCATATATATTTATATATATATCTATATATATATATATATATTTTTTTTTTTTTAACTATTCGCCATTTCCCGCGTTAGCGAGGTAGCGCTAAGAACAGAGGACTGGGCCTTTTTTGGAATATCCTCACCTGGCCCCCTCTGTTCCTTCTTTTGGAAAATTTAAAAAAAAAAAACGAGAGGGGAGGATTTCCAGCCCCCCGCTCCCTCCCCTTTTAGTCGCCTTCTACGACACGCAGGGAATACGTGGGAAGTATTCTTAATCACCTATCCCCAGGGATAATATATATATATATATATGAAGTAGTTGTTTTTATTTTTAATGTATTCTTACTTGTTTCCTAAGTGTTTTTGTAGATATTCACTTGAATATACGGTAACAGCACCTTTATTTAAAGTTCTTGTATTCCCTGTATTCACGTATTCCCTGCGTGTCGTAGAAGGCGACTAAAAGGGGAGGGAGCGGGGGGCTGGAAATCCTCCCCTCTATTTTTTTTTTATTTTTCCAAAAGAAGGAACAGAGAAGGTGGCCAGGTGAGGATATTCCCCCTAAAAAGGCCCAGTCCTCTGTTCTTAACGCTACCTTGCTAATGCGGGAAATGGCGAATAGTTTGAAAAAAAGAATATATATATATATATATATATATATATATATATATATATATATATATATATATATATATATATACATATATATATATATTCCTTTTTTCCATACTCCGCTGTTTACCACATACCGTGGTAGCACCAGAAACAGATGAAGAGTGATCTTATTGAATCACATCTACTACTAAAACCAAGCCCGAGATACTTCGCTGTGGTTTCCTCTGATTGCAGTAAATGCTCTAGTTGGGCTTAATTGCAGCTCGTAGCCCCCTGTATACCATTTTGCTCCAATTTGCTGTATCCCACGCACAACTAACAAACTCAAAGCATCTTTCGCATCGTCCTTGATCACCTCCCACAGGGCTTCATTCTTCTCTTTGTTCCCTCCACGTCTGACATATATAGCCTCGTAGTCAACCTCTCCTCACTCATCCTCTCCGTATATCCAAATAATTTCAGTAAACCCCCTTTAGCTGTTTCATGAATAATTATCTTCTCATTTCTCTCTTACCTTGTCCTTTCGTAATCGATCAAACGTCCTCACACTACATAATGTCCTTAAGCATTTCATTTTCAAAACATCCAACTTCTGTATTATATATTATTTAAAACCGTTGAGACCATCAAACGTACCTATCTTTGCACTTACAAACACTGACCTTTCTGGCCACACACTCCTAAATGCGCGAATGATCTTAGCTTCTTCACTCTTTTATGCCTTACTTCGCCTTCCATGGTTTCATCCGTTGCCATACCCATTCCAAGGTACATAAAACACTTCCATATTCAGGATACCATTTACATTCATACATCAAACAACGTCTCTCTTTCCAATGCAGAGCTGAGCAACGTAACTTTTGTCTATCTTACCTCTCAGCTTCCTCCAGTCACAAACTCTCCAAAGCTTTGATATCAACTTTTGCAGTTTCTCATTTGAGACTGCAGTCAAAGCCTTATGATAAGTAAACAGCATCTACCTTCGATCCACTGCTCCCGTAACCCCCATCATTCTCCAGGCCCGCCCTTCTCTAAAATAAACTCACATCTACCTCGCTTGGAGGATCTCACTATCTCTTCATACTCGCAAACACCCCATACTCTCTCGATAAAAGATCTTCACTGTTTGTGGAAGGATGTCCGTATTTCACCTATCTGTTCGTACTCCCCAAGAGGATGGTTGAAAAATTATTTGCCTCTCTCTCTCTCTCTCTCTCTCTCTCTCTCTCTCTCTCTCTCTCTCTCTCTCTCTCTTAATATCATTATATTTTATCGCTGTCTCCGGCATTAGCGAGGTAGCGCAAGGAAACACACGAAAGACTGGCCCAACCCACCCACATACTTATGTATATACATACACGTCCACACACGCACATATATATACATACACGTCCACAAACGCACATATACATACCTATACGCTTCAACGTATACCTATATATACATACACAGACATATATATATATATATATATATATATATATATATATATATATATATATATATATATATATATATATATGTACACAAATACATAATTCATACTTGCTGCCTATACTCATTGCCGTCGCCAACCCGCCACACATAGAATGACAACCCCTTCCCTCCCCACGCGCGCGAGGTAGCGCTAGGAAAAGACAACAAAGGCCACATTCGTTCACACTCAGTCTCTAGCTATCATATATATAGCAACGAAACCACAGCACCCTTTCCACATCCAAGCCCCACAAAACTTTCCATGGTTTACTCCAGACGCTTCACATGCCTTGGTTCAATCAACTGACAGCACGTCCACCCCGGTATACCACATCGTTCCAATTCACTCTATTCCTTGCACGCCTTTCATCCTCCTGCATGTTCAGGCCCCGATCACTCAAAATCTTTTTCACTCCATCTTTCCACCTCCAATTTGGTCTCCCACTTCTCCTATTTCCTTCACCTCTGACACATATATCCTCTGTGGACAATTTTTCCCCACTCATTCTCTCTATGTGACCAAAACATTTCAACACACAATCTTCTGCTCACTCAACCACACTCGTTTTATCACCACACATCTCTCTTACCCATTCATTACTTACTTGATCAAACCACCTCACACAACAAATTGTCCTCAAACATCTCATTTCCAACACAACCACCCTCCTCCGAAGAATTCTATCTATAGCCCAGGCCTTGCAAACATATAACATTGTTGGAACCACTATTCCTTCAAACATACCCATTTTTTGCTATCTGAGATAATGTTCTCGCCTTCCACACATTCTTCAACGCTCCTAGAACCTTCGCCCCCTCCCTCACCCTGTGACTCACTTCCGCTTCCATCGTCCATCCGCTGCCAAATTCACTCCCAGATATCTAAAAGCACTTCACTTCCTCCAGTTTTTCTCCATTCAAGCTCACCTCCCTATTGACTTGTCCCTCAACCCTACTGTACCTAATAACCTTGCTCTTATTCATATTTACTCTCATCTTTCTTATTTCACAGACTTTACCAAACTCAGTCACCAGCTTCTGCAGTTTCTCACCCGAATCAGCTACCAACGCTGTATCATCAGCGGAAAGCAACTGACTCACTTACCAAGCCCTGTCATCCACAACAGACTGCATACTTGCCCCTCTCTCCAAAACTCTTGCATTCACTTGCCTAACAACCCCATCCTTAAACAAATTTATCAACCATGGAGACATCACGCACCCCTGACACAAACCGATATTCACTGGGAACAAATCACTTTCCTCTCTTCCTACACGTACATATTCCTTACATCCTCAATACAAACTTTTCACTGCTTCTAGCAACTTGCCTCCCACACCATATACTCTTAATACCTTCCACAGAGCTTCTCTATCAACTCTATATCATATGCCTTCTCCAGATCCATAAATGTTACATACAAATCCACTTGTTTTTCTAAGTATTTCTCACATACATACTTCAAAGCAAACACCTGATCCACACATCCTCTACCACTTCTGAAACTACGCTGCTCTTGTCCCAATCTGATGCTCTGTACAAGCTTTAACCCTCTCAATCAATACCCTCCCATATGATTTCCCAGGAATATTCAAGAAACTTATTCATCTGTAATTTGAACACTCACCTTTAACCCCTTTGCCTTCGTACAAAAGCACTATTCATGCATTCCGCCAATCTTCAGGCACTTCACCATGAGCCATACATACAATGAATATCCTCACCAACCAGTCAACAACACAGTCACCATCTTTTTTTAAAATTCCACTGCAATACCATCCAAACCCGCTGCCTTGCTGGCTTTCATTTTCCGCAAAGGTTTTACTACCTCTTCTCTGTTTACCAAACCATTCTCCATGACCCTCTCACTTCGAACAAAACACCCTGTATCTGCCACTCTATCGTCTAACACATTCAATAAACCTTCAAAATACTCACTCCATCTCCTTCTCACATCACCACTACTTGTTATTACCTACCCATTATCCTCTTCACCGATGTTCCCGTTTGTTGTCTCGTATTACGCACTTTATTTACCTCCTTCCAAAACATCTTTTTATTCTCCCTAAAATGTAATGATACTCTCTCACCCCATCTCTCATTTGCCCTCTTTTTCATATCTTGTACCTTTCTCTTGACCTCTTGTCTCTTTCTTTTATACATATCCCAGGCATTTGTACTATTTTCTTGCAAAAATCATCCAAATGCCTCTCTTTACTCTTTCACTAATAATCTTACTTCTTCATCCCACCACTCACTATCCTTTCCTAATCTGCTCTCCTCCCACTCTTCTCATGCCACAAGCATCTTTTGCGCAAGCCGTCATTCTTCCCTAAATACGTCATATTCCTCCCCCACTCCCCTTACGTCCTTTGCTCTTACCTTTTTCCATTCTGCACTCAGTCTCTCCTGGTACTTCCTCACACAAGTATCCTTCCCAAGCTCACTTACTCTCATCACTACTCTTCACCCCCAACATTTTCTCTTCTTTTCTGAAAACCTCTACAAATCTTCACCTTCCCCTCTACAAGATCATGATCGGACATCACTCCAGCCTGCACCTCTCAGCACATTAACATACAAAATTCTCTCTTTCACGCGATTATCAATTAACACGTAATCCAATGACGTTTTCTGGCCATCTCTCCGATTTATATACGTATACTTATGTATATATCTCTTTTTAAACCAGGTATTCCCAATTACCAGTGCTTTTTCAGCACACAAATCTACAAGCTCTTCACCATTTCAACGTACAACACTGAACACCCCACGTACACCAATTATTCCCACAACTGCCATACTACTCACCTTTGCGTTCAAATCACCCATCATTGTAACCAGGTCCCGTGCATCAAAACTGCTAACACACTCACTTAGCAGCTCCCAAAACACTCGGCGGTTATCATTTCCGCCTCTTTCACAGGGGTCCCGGGTTCGATCCTGGCTGTTGGAGGTATATATGTTCTATGATATATATATATATATATATATATATATATATATATATATATATATATATATATATATATATATATATATATATATATATTTTCTTTCTTTCTTTCAAACTATTCCCCATTTCCCGCATTAGCCAAGTAGCGTTACGAACAGAGGACTGGGCCTTTGAGGGAATACCCTCACCTGGCCCAATTCTCTGTTCCTTCTTTTGGAAAATTGAAAAAAAAAAAAAAAAAAAAAAAAAAAAAAAAAACCGAGAGGGGAGGATTTCCAGCCCCCCGCTCCCTCCCCTTTTAGTCGCCTTCTACGACACGCAGGGAATACGTGGGAAGTATTCTTAATCCCCTATCCCCAGGGATAATATATATATATATATATATATATATATATATATATATATATATATATATATATATATATATATATATATATATATATATTCCTATGAGTCCACGGGGAAAATGAAACACGAAAAGTTCCCAAGTGCACTTTCGTGTAATAATCACATCATCAGGGAGACACAAGAGAGAAATATAACAGTCAGTTGATATACATCGAAGAGACGAAGCTAGGACGCCATTTGGAATATAACAGTCAGTTGATATACATCGAAGAGACGAAGCTAGGACGCCATTTGGTTTACCAAATAGGAATATCTTGATCACGCGCAAAATTGTAATCCTTTCCAATATATATATATATATATATATATATATATATATATATATATATATATATATACATATATACATTGGAAAGGATCACACCTTTTTCCATTCTGCACTCAATCTTTCCTGGTATTTCCTCACACGAGTCTCCTTTCCAAGCTCACATACTCTCACCACGCTCTTCACCGCAACATTGTCTCTTCCTTTCTGAAAACCTCTACAAATCTTCACCTTCGCCTCCACAAGATAATGATCAGACATCCCTCCAGTTGCCCCTCTCAGCACATTAACATCCAAAAGTCTCTCTTTCGCGCGCCTATCAATTAACACGTAATCCAATAACGCTCTCTGGCCATCTCTCCTACTTACATACGTGTACTTATGTATATCTCTCTTTAGTCCATATCCTCTACTTGGTAGTGCTGACGCTACCGTCTTCAGGAAGGCTATGATTTTATCTCTAAGAATCGGCCTCGGAAGTTTACCTATGATTGATGTGAAGCTAATAGGACGGTAATTTCCACGGAACTCATGGCTTCCCTTTTTGAATACAGGAGTTACGTCTTCCCATCTCCACTTGTGCGGAACTATTGATCGTGGAGAGATTCATTGAAAATATAGGTTAATGGATTGGAAATTTCGTGGTTGACGTTTTTGATTACTCGTGGATAGAAAGGTCAGGACCAGGACTTTTATCACCCTTCAACTTATCTGTGTTAGTACTTCTCTAACAGTGACAGCATATTCTAATATCGCGTAAATGCTATATATCATACTTTGTCGCTGTCACCCGCGTTAGCGAGGTAACGCAAGAAAACAGACAAAAGAATGGCCCAACCCACCCACATCCGTACATACATAAACGCCCACACATGTACATATACATACCTATACATTTCAACTTATACATACATATACATACACAGACATATACATATATACACATACACATATTCATACTTGCTGCCTTCATCCATTTACGTAGCCACCTCGCCACACATGAAACAGCATCCCCTCCCCCTCCCTCCGCGAGGTAGAGCTAGGAAAAGATAAAAAAGGCCACGTTCGTTCACAATCAGTTTCTAGCTGTCATGTGTAATGCATCGAAACCATACCTCCCTTTCCACATCCAGGCCCCACAAAACTTTACATGTTTTATACCCCAGACGCTTCACATGCCATATTTCAATCCATTGACAGCACGTCCACCCCGGTATACCACATCGTTCCAATTCACTCTATTCCTTGCACTCCTTTCACCCTCTTGTATGTTCAGGCCATGATCGCTCAAAATCTTTTTCACTCCATCCCTCCACCTACAATTTGGTCTCCCACTTCTCGTTCCCTCCACCTTTGACACATATATCCTCTTTGTCAACCTATCCTCGCTCATTCTCTCCATGTGACAAAACCATTTCAACACACCCCCTTCTGCTCTCTCAACCGCACTCTTTTTATTACCCTTTCATTACTTACTCGATCAAAACATCTCACACCACATATTGTCCGCAAACATATCATTTCTAACACATCTACCCTCCTCTGCACAACCTTATCTACAGCCCATGCCTCGAAACCATATAACATTGTTGGAACCACTATTCCTTCAAACATACCCAGTTTTGCTCTCCGAGATAATGTTCTCGCCTTCCACACATTCATCAACGCTCCCAGAACCTTCGCCCCCTACCCCACCCTGTGACTCACTTCCGCTTCCATGGTTCCATCAGCTGCTGAATCCACTCCCAGATATCTAAATCACTTCATTTCCCCCAGTTTTTCTCCATTCACACTTACCTCCCAGTTGACTCGTCCCTCAATCCTAGTGAATCTAATATCCTTGCTGTGATTCGCATTTACTCTCTGCTGTCTTCTTTCACACACTTTACCAAACTCAGTCACCAACTTCTGCAGTTTCTCATCGGAATCAGCCACCAGCGCTGTATCATATATATATATATATATATATATATATATATATATATATATATATATATATATATATATATATATATATATCTTTTAGATCTCTACTAATTTATCTTAAAATCTTTTCTCTATCAATATATCTATATAATCTCTTAGGCTCTCTATTAATATACCTATAAAATCTTTTAAGATCTCTATGAATGTCTATAAAATCTTTTAGGATTTCTGTTAATATATCTATAAAATCGTTTAGGATCTCTATTAATGTATTGATACAGTATTTCAGTATCTCTATTACTATCTCTTGCAGTACTCATTTCGTACTCTCTCTTGGCTTGTGTGATAAGCCTTTTCACTTTTCATCTGCCTGTGTTATATTGCAGTGCAATATTAATATCAATGTCTGATTTTTTCAACTTACAGAATGTATTTCTGTGTCATGTACCTCTTGCAATATCTGGAGGGTACCATCCACTCCTGTTGTTGGTTTTACTTTATCTGTCGTGCATGGGAACGAATGGGCCCAGTTAGTGTATAAACTAACGCTTCAAACTAGCCCATGATTCCTCTGAGTATGAACCAGCAAAGGAGAGACTCTTAAATGTGTCGCACAACCCATTAAAATCTGCCCTTTTAAAGTTAGGGGTATTAGCACTGGCTTTAGATTAATCGGTTTTAATACCTACATCGAACCTAACCATATCATGGTCACAAGTACGTAGATATTCTCCAACACGGGTATTGGTTACTAAGATCTCCCTGAATGCAAGAACAGTCAAGTAAATTAAAGTTCCGCGTCGACTTAGTGACGATTCGGTATAGAAGATTTTCTTCGACAAAGTTAATAAGTGTAACAGATTTTACTTTCTGCACCTGAGATAGATAGACAGCTGATATTTGGAAGATTAGAATCTCCCCCCCCCCCCCCGAAAAAAAATGATCAAGTCTTTATCTTGTGTTGCTCTTAGTAAACTCTCGTACATGACAGTGCTAGTATCTGCTGGCTGACTAGGGTGTCTGCATACGACGTTCATATAAAGTTTGGAAAACTCTACTAATTTGAACACACAAGTGCTCAACAGCGGCAGATGATGTAGAATGAATTTCGATGAGGTTTAGGTAAGATTTTACATACAGTCCAGTTCCGCCTTCTCGACCATCTCTCTCCCTTACAAATAATTTGTAGTCAGACAAGTTGCATTCGCTAATCAGATTGTTGTTTTCCGTATTCAGAAATGTTTCACTTAAATGATATTAACGTGTTCAGGGTTTACAGAATATTGCTATTCAGTTATCTTATTTGCAGTAGATCTTATGTTCATGTAAAGTTGCATGATTTGGTGACCGGCTGTTTGTAGACCAAGGTATGAAGACTTCCCATTACCCGCCCGTCGCTCTCTGGTGGTGTGAGGAAGGGACTCGATCTGACCTCCCTCGCGTTACATGTAATATGACCTGACCTGACCTGAACCGTACGTCTGATGTGATCAATCCGCCAACCTCTACCAGGCATGAACAATCTGAGTACGTGCAGTTGTAAGGCAATTTGATATTTCATTTGCACAGTTAATAGTTCTCTCCCTTGACTGCTAAGGTGAATGAGTCTCAATTTTATAATGACCTATCTCCCGTAGAGTCCAACCATGGGTCTACAAAGCTAATGTTAACATCTGTGCACAGGCGTTTCAGTTTCTCATTTAAACCTACTTGGAGTAAATTTACGTACATTATGCCTCGAGGGAGAGCCAACTGCAATAATATTATCCGATCTATTTTTCATGGTGCTAATGAGTTCCTTATATTCTTCTATGATAACTTCTGAACTTGAATTTTTGTGACAAACGTCATTGATCCTAATATTCACCTCTAAACATGAAAATTCAGTTGGTACTTTAACGTTTTGAACCTCTTGTTTAACGTGGGAAATTCTGGCACCCAGGTAATATTGTTCTCTTAGGTCACGAATTCATCGCCATATGTTTGACCAGATTTCTGAACCGCGAATCTCGTATAATCAGAGGTAGTCGCTGAATACTGCAAATTGATCACTCGTGAATAGGGACGGGGAGAGGGGGAGGGGGGGGAAGGAAGACGAGGGGGGGGGGTAGTTGAGGTGTGACGTAAACTTGGAGGAGGTAATGGAATTAGAGCGAAGGAGGACCTTAGTGGAGGGAAAGGACTGGGAGGTAGGGTGAAGAGGAGAGGAGTTTAGGTTAGGGTAAGAGGAGATAGAGGACGAGGGGCTGAGGTTCCGGAAGGGTAAAAGA
The DNA here is from genome assembly GCF_036320965.1 of Panulirus ornatus. NCBI lineage: Eukaryota > Metazoa > Arthropoda > Malacostraca > Decapoda > Palinuridae > Panulirus > Panulirus ornatus. Next base: position 33,389,223 of record NC_092243.1, on the reverse strand, counting down.
GATGAGGTTGAGAGGCTGTGAGGGCACAGGCTGTGGGGGGAACGTATCAGCAGGGGAGGATTGAGGTAGGTAGTGGGTTGTGAACGGGTGTCATTAGGAAGGTTGCTTCAAGAGGGTGTGTGCGAGGGAGGGACGGGCATGGATAGCGAGGCGGGGGATATGGCCCTTGGAGGGAGGTAGTGAGAGTAAGGCTCAGATGCTGTATCTCGTCCCAAGGTCTTCAGTATTCCGCAGTTAAGGCTTTGATCGGTGCCTTACCTTCACTTAAATCACTTTGTTTTAACATTGCTTCCAGATTACCGCGGTTTATGAAGAGCAAAGTATTTTCGACGCTCCATCTGGTCCCGTTATCATAAAATCCTTCATAAAGCATCGCCCACAAGATGTACCTGGGAAGCGAGTACGTGGTGAATTTGAAATAAAAATTTACATATGTAAATTGAAGGGTCAATAAATGTAGATACAAGCGGAATAACACTTAACTGTAAAAGCAGCGCTAACTGTTGGTAATGCAATATGATCGTAGTGGCTTATTGGCTGAGCGGTTACCCTGATAACTAGGCATAGAGCGACACGTTTCAATTTGAATCAACCAAATCACCTTCAGGAGCGTGTGGTGAGGTCAGTGGAACAGCTGGCGATGACCGCTGGATGAGACTGGGTAATACCAGTCGGTGGAGGTGCCTGCGTTCGTGCGCGCTCATCGGATGTAACGTGATGCGGAGGAGTGTGGCTGTGGTAGTCAGTCTTGGCTCGTGTTGTGGTCGTTGAGTTTTGGTATTTGTTCCTTTAGTCGCCTTCTACGACACGTGAGGAATGCGTGGTAAGAATTCTTTCTCCCCTATATATATATATATATATATATATATATATATATATATATATATATATATATATATATATATATATATATATATATATATATATATTATATATATATATATATATATATATATATATATATATTCTTTTTTTTTTTTTTGCTTTGTCGCTGTCTCCCGCGTTTGCGAGGTAGCGCAAGGAAACAGACGAAAGAAATGGCCCAACCCACACCCATACACATGTATATACATACGTCTACACACGCAAATATACATACCTACACAGCTTTCCATGGTTTACCCCAGACGCTTCACATGCCCTAATTCAATCCACTGACAGCACGTCAACCCCGGTATACCACATCGCTCCAATTCACTCTATTCCTTGCCCTCCTTTCACCCTCCTGCATGTTCAGGCCCCGATCACACAAAATCTTTTTCACTCGATCTTTCCACCTCCAATTTGGTCTCCCTCTTCTCCTCGTTCCCTCCACCTCCGACACATATATCCTCTTGGTCAATATTTCCTCACTCATTCTCTCCATGTGCCCAAACCATTTCAAAACACCCTCTTCTGCTCTCTCTACCACGCTCTTTTTATTTCCCCACATCTGTCTTACCCTTACGTTACTTACTCGATCAAACCACCTCACACCACACATTGTCCTCAAACATCTCATTTCCAGCACATCCATCCTCCTGCGCACAACTCTATCCATAGCCCACGCCTCGCAACCATACAACATTGTTGGAACCACTATTCCTTCAAACATACCCATTTTTGCTTTCCGAGATAATGTTCTCGACTTCCACACATTCTTCAAGGCTCCCAGAATTTTCGCCCCCTCCCCGATCCTATGATCCACTTCCGCTTCCATGGTTCCATCCGCTGCCAGATCCACTCCCAGATATCTAAAACACTTTACTTCCTCCAGTTTTTCTCCATTCAAACTCACCTCCCAATTGACTTGACCCTCAACCCTACTGTACCTAATAACCTTGCTCTTATTCACATTTACTCTTAACTTTCTTCTTTCACACACTTTACCAAACTCAGTCACCAGCTTCTGCAGTTTCTCACATGAATCAGCCACCAGCGCTGTATCATCAGCGAACAACAACTGACTCACTTCCCAAGCTCTCTCATCCCCAACAGACTTCATACTTGCCCCTCTTTCCAAAACTCTTGCATTCACCTCCCTAACAACCCCATCCATAAACAAATTAAACAACCATGGAGACATCACACACCCCTGCCGCAAACCTACATTCACTGAGAACCAATCACTTTCCTCTCTTCCTACACGTACACATGCCTTACATCCTCGATAAAAACTTTTCACTGCTTCTAACAACTTGCCTCCCACACCATATATTCTTAATACCTTCCACAGAGCATCTCTATCAACTCTATCATATGCCTTCTCCAGATCCATAAATGCTACATACAAATCCATTTGCTTTTCTAAGTATTTCTCAGATACATTCTTCAAAGCAAACACCTGATCCACACATCCTCTACCACTTCTGAAACCACACTGCTCTTCCCCAATCTGATGCTCTGTACATGCCTTCACTCTCTCAATCAATACCCTCCCATATAATTTACCAGGAATACTCAACAAACTTATACCTCTGTAATTTGAGCACTCACTCTTATCCCCTTTGCCTTTGTACAATGGCACTATGCACGCATTCCGCCAATCCTCAGGCACCTCACCATGAGTCATACATACATTAAATAACCTTACCAACCAGTCAACAATACAGTCACCCCCTTTTTTAATAAATTCCACTGCAATACCATCCAAACCTGCTGCCTTGCCGGCTTTCATCTTCCGCTAAGCTTTTACTACCTCTTCTCTGTTTACCAAATCATTTTCCCTAACCCTCTCACTTTGCACACTACCTCGACCAAAACACCCTATATCTGCCACTCTATCATCAAACACATTCAACAAACCTTCAAAATACTCACTCCATCTCCTTCTCACATCACCACTACTTATTATTAATTTTGCTTTGTCGTTGTCTCCCGCGTTAGCGATGTAGCGCAACGAAACACACTAAAGAATGGCCCAACCTACCCACATACACATGCACATACATAAACGTCCACACATGCGAATATATATATACCTATAAATCTCAACGTATACATATATATACACACACAGACATATACATATATAAACATGTACATAATTCATAATGTCTGCCTTTATTCATTCCCATCGCCACCCCGCCATATATGAAATAACAACCCCTTCCCCCTTCATGTGTGCGGGGTAGCGCTAGGAAAAGGCAACAAAGGCCACATTCGTTCACACTCAGTCTCTAGATGTCATGTAATAATGCACCGAAACCACAGCTCCCTTTCCACACCCACGACCCAGAGAACTTTCCATGGTTTACCCCAGAAGCTTCATATGCCCTGGTTCAATCCACTGACAGCACGTCGACCCCTGGTATACCACATCCGTTCCAATTAATTCTATTCCTTACACGCCTTTCACCCTGCTGCATTTTCAGGCCCCGATCACTCAAAATCTTTTTCATTCCATCTTTCCACCTCCAATTTGGTCTCCCACTTCTCTCGTTCCCTCCACCTCTGACACATATATCCTCTTTGTCAATCTTTCCTCACTCATTCTCTCCATGTGACCAAAGCCATTTCAAAACACCCTCTTCTGCTCACTCAACCACACTCTTTTTATTTCCACACATCTCTCTTACCCTTACGTTACTTACTCGATCAAACCACCTCACACCACATACTGTCCTCAAACATCTCATTTCCAGCACATCCACCCTCCTCCGCACAACTCTATCCATAGCCCACGCCTCGTAACCATATAACATTGTTGGAACCACTATTCCTTCAAACATACCCGTTTTTGCTTTCCGAGATAATGTTCTCGACTTCCACACATTCTTCAACGCTCTTAGAACTTTCGCCCCCTCCCCCACCTTATGATTCACTTCCGCTTCCATGGTTCCATTCGCTGCCAAATCCATTCCCAGATATCTAAAACACTCACTTCCTCCAGTTTTTCTCCATTCAAACTTACATCCCAATTGACTTGACCCTCAACCCTACTGTACCTAATAACCTTGCTCTTATTCACATTTACTCTCAGCTTTCTTCTTTCACACACTTTACCAAACTCAGTTACCAGCTTCTGCAGTTTCTCACATGAATCAGCCACCAGCGCTGTATCATCAGCGAACAACAACTGACTCACTTCCCAAGCTCTCTCATCCACAACAGACTGCGTACTTGCCCCTCTTTCCAAAACTCTTGCATTCACCTCCCTAACAACCCCATCCATAAACAAATTAAACAACCATGGAGACATCACCCACCCTGCCGCAAACCTACATTCAATGAGAACCAATCACTTTCCTCTCTTCCTACACGTACACATGCCTTACATCCTCGATTAAAACTTTTCACTGCTTCTAACAACTTTCCTCCCACACCATATATTCTTAATACCTTCCACAGAGCATCTCTATTAACTCTATCATATGCCTGCTCCAGATCCATAAATGCTACATACAAATCCATTTGCTTTTCTAAGTATTTCTCACATACACTCTTCAAAGTAAACACCTGATCCACACATCCCTCTACCACTTCTGAAACCACACTGCTCTTCCCCAATCTGATGTTATGTATATGCCTTCACCTTCTCAATCAATACCCTCCCATATAATTTCCCAGGAATACTCGACCAACTTACACCTCTGTAATTTGAGCACTCACTTTTATTCCCTTTGCCTTTGTACAATGGCACTATGCAAGCATTCCGCCAATCCTTAGGCATCTCACCATGAGTCATACATACATTAAATAACCTTACCAACCAGTCAACAATACAGTCACCCCCTTTTTTGATAAATTGCACTGCAATACCATCGAAACCCGCTGCCTTGCCGGCTTTCGTCTTCCGCAAAGCTTTTACTACCTCTTCTCTGTTTACCAAATCATTTTCCCTAAGCCTCTCACTTTGCACACCACCTCGACCCAAAACACCCTATATCTGCCACTCTATCATCAATCACATTCAACAAACCTTCAAAATACTCACTCCATCTCCTTCTCACATCACCACTACTTGTTATCACCTCCCCATTAACCCCCTTCACTGAAGTTCCCATTTGTTCCCTCGTCTTACGCACTTTATTTACCTCCTTCCAAAACATCTTTTTATTCTCCTTGAAAATTAATGATACTTTCTCACCCCAACTCTTATTTGCCCTCTTTTTTACGTCTTGCACCTTTCTCTTGACCTCCTACCTCTTCTTTTATATATCTCCCAGTCATTTGCATTATTTCCCTGCAAAAATTGTCCAAATTCCTCTCTCTTCTCTTTCACTAATAATCTTACTTCTTCATCCCACCACTCACTACCCTTTCTGATCTGCCTACTTCCTACGCTTCTCATGCAACAAGCATCTTTTGCGCAAGCCATCACTGCTTTCCTTAAATACATCCCATCCTCCCCCACTCCCCTTACGTCCTTTGTTCTCACCTTTTCCATTCTGTACTCAGTCTATCCTGGTACTTCCTCACACAAGTCTCCTTCCCAAGCTCACTTACTCTGACCACTCTTTTCACCCCAACATTCTCTCTTCTTTTCTGAAAACCTCTACAAATCTTTACCTTCGCCTCCACAAGATAATGATCAGACATCCCTCCAGTTGCACCTCTCAGCACATTAACATCCAAAAGTCTCTCTTTTGCGCGCCTATCAATTAACACATAATCCAATAATGCTCTCTGGCCATCTCTCCTACTAACATACGTATACTTATGTATATCTCTCTTTTTAAACCAGGTATTCCCAATCACCAGTCCTTTTTCAGCACATAGATCTACAAGCTCTTCAGCATTTCCATTTACAACACTAAACACCCCATGTACACTAATTATTCCCTCAACTGCCACATTACTTAACTTTGCATTAAAAACTCCCATCACTCATAACCCGGTCTCGTGCATCAAAACTAACACACTCACTCAGCTGCTCGCAAAACACTTGCTTCTCATGATCTTTCTTCTCATGCCCAGGTGCATATGCACCAATAATAACCCATCTCTCTCCATCAACTTCCAGCTTTTACCCATATCAATCTAGAGTTTACTTTCTTACACTCTATCACATACTACCACCACTCCTGTTTCAGGAGAAGTGCTACTCCTTCCCTTGCTCTTGTCCTCTCACTAACACCCGACTTTACTCCCAAGACATTTCCAAACCACTCTTCTTCTTTACCCTTGAGCTTCGTTTTACTCAGAGCCAAAACCTCCAGGTTCCTTTCCCCAAACATACTACCTATCTCTCCTTTTTTCTCGTCTTGGTTACATCCACACACATTTAGACACCCCAGTCTGAGCCTTTGAGGAGGATGAGCACTCCGCGTGACACCTTCTTCTGTTTCCCCTTTTAGAAAGTTAAAATACACACACACACGCACACACACACACACACACACACACACACACACACACATATATATATATATATATATATATATATATATATATATATATATATCCCTGGGGATAGGGGAGAAAGAATACTTCCCACGTATTCCCTGCGTGTCGTAGAAGGCGACTAAAAGGGGAGGGAGCGGGGGGCTGGAAATCCTCCCCTCTCATTTTTTTTTGATTTTCCAAAAGAAGGAACAGAGAACGAGGCCAGGTGAGGACATTCCCTCAGAGGCCCAGTCCTCTGTTCTTAACGCTACCTTGCTAACGCGGGAAATGGCGAATAGTATGAAAGAGAAAAAAAAAAAATATATATATATATATATATATATATATATATATATATATATATATATATATATATATATATATATATATATATATATATTGTTTTGCTTATCGGTAAAATGCAGTCTACAAGGATACTACGCCAAGAACAAGCAAGACACAAGACGCCTACATATCCAAGAAGCATTAATTATCAAAGAACAACAATCAAAACTCAACAACCAGAACACGAGTTGAGACAGACAACTAGCTACAGCAACACGCCCAAGCGTCGTGTGACAACCAATGAGCGCGCAGAGCTACATGCACGTCCACTTACTGCAATTACCCACGCTCATCGAATTACCCGCAGTCATTCCCAGCTGCTCCACTGACATCTGTACACGTTCCTGAAGATGACCTGATGGATTCAAATCGAAAATTTGAGGCACCCTCCTCACCCGTGTAGATATATTAGACGATTTGAAAAATTCAGAAAGAACATGATGAAAATCACTTACCTAGTCATTTTAGCAGGATAATAGTTCATTAAGAACTGCTATCAACACACACAACAAACTTCAAACTCAGCAAAAATCCCCTAGAAGCAGTTGATTCTCATTTCAACAAAGAACTGAATTTGTTCTTGAAAGGTAATGGTTCTCTAATCAAAAGTTTGTCATCTTTCTCCCCTTCTTTGCCATATATGTATTGACTTATCAAAACATATAAACCAAATTTTCTGGCAAGTGAGTTCAGTGGGTTGAACCACATATAAATTGTCAAAGTGGTTTGTTTTTTCATCAAGCCCATTAGTGAGTAAGATATCAAATTGTAATATCATGAACAACGTAGATTCAGTTAGCTAGGTTAATGATATCACTGTTAATCTTGATTTCAAACTGGTTAGCTTTGATGTTTCATTTATGTTCACAAAAGTTCCGGTTGGTGACCTCTTAGAATATTCATTTGATGTGTTGAATGATATTCATTTCCCTGTTTCAAATCTGTTTTTGTTGAATTGATAAAATTGTGTATCAAAGACAGTGTGTTTCAATTTAATGCAGAATATCAATTTAAAAGATTTGGCACGACAACGGGTAACCCTCTTTCGCTCGTACTAAGTAATCTTTATATGGAATTCCTTGAAACAAAGTTACTAAAGGATATCTTTCCTGCTAATGCGAGTTGATTTAGGTATCCAGATGTGTTCTTTGTACTTGGCTGCCAAATGAAAATTTACAAACATTTCTCCTTTACTAAACAATTTGGTACCTTCCAACAAATTTACTGTGGAAAATGAGAATAATGGTATATTACCATTTTTAGATTGCATGACCCATAGGGATGGAAACAAGTTTAAGTTTAGCATATACAGAAAACCTACCAATGTATGCTCATATATCCACTATTACTTATCTCAACATGACAGAGTAAAATCATCATCATTCCAGTCTATGTTCCTTAGGGCATTACAGTATTTGCAGTCTAGAGTTTAATAATGAGATTGAGAAGATATATTCTACTGGATCCAAGTTAAAGTATCCATGATCTATCATTGATAAATTCCTTAAGTTGGCAAAGAAATCGTTTTATAGAGCTGAACCTGAATCTCCCCTTGACACCACGAACTTTTTAGTTCTTCCTTTTAATGATAATTTTACTTTGCTTCCCATGTTGCTTAAATTCTTTAACGCAAATATTGCTTTCAGCAACAACAATACTATGAAGTATATCTTAATCAGGAACTCAGCAGAAAATTCTGCTGCATGCATCTTTAGCGTACCATGTAGAAATTGTGATAAGTTTCATGTTGGGCAAACTGATACGAATCTTTCTGTCAGACTTAAGCAACATAGTATAAGAAGAGGACAAGATTCAAATCCCTTGTTTAATCATGCTGAAAATTATGATCATTGTATTGACAGTAGTAATGCCATCTGAATTACCTACTTTAATTCCTGTACCACGAGAAATATAATTGGATATTCTATTATCAGATACACGAAAACTTGTAACATTAATATAAGTGAAGGGCTATACAAATAGAATAGCTTTATGGTTGACAGAATTTGTTAACAGTTCCCCTTCCTGTCCATATAATGAGTTTATGATACGCTTGTTGCCAGACTCGAACGCACTCGACCTCCATTCGGGTGATCACTTGTTTACCAAATGGCGCTCTAGCTACGTCTCTACGTTGTATAACAACTGACTGTCATATTTCTTTCTTGTATCTCCCCTGATGATGTTATTATTACAAGAAAGTGCACTTGGGAAATTTTCGTGTTTCATTTTCCAGTGGACTCATAGGAATGTGTGAAACATCTGGGGTAGACCATGGAAAGGTCTGCGGGGCCTGGATGTATATAGGGAGCTGTGGTATAGGTGCATTACACATGACAACTAGAAACTGAGTGTGAACGAATGTGGCCTTTCTTGTCTAATTTTCTGACGCTACCTTCCCTGTACGACGTTCAGGGAGTACGGCAATCAAGGGGAATACCTCCCACGTATTCCCTTCGTGTCGTAGAAGGCGACTAAAAGCGGTGGGAGTGGGGACTGGAAATCCTCCCCTCCAATATTTACTTTTCTAAAAGAAGGAACAAAGAGTGGGGCCAAGTGAGTATTTTCCTTTTCAAAGCTCAGTCCTCTGTTCTTGACGCTACCTTGCTAACGAGGGAAATGTCGAATATGTATAGGATAGGATAGGGAAGAAAGAATACTTCCCACGCATTCCCCACGTGTCGTAAAAGGCGACTAAAGGGGACGGGAACGAGGGGGTAGAAACCCTCCCCTCTTTGTATTATTACTTTCTAGAAGGAGAAACAGAAGAAGGACTCACGCGGGGATTGCTCATCCTCCTCGAAGGCTCAGATTGGGGTGTCTAAATATGTATGGATGTATCCAAGATGAGAAAAAAGGTGAGATAGGTAGGATGTTTGAGGAAAGAGGGCTGCATGCTTTGGCTCTGAGTAAAACGAAGCTCAAGGGGATAGGGGAAAAGTGGGAGTAAAGTCAGGGGATGGTGAGAGGACAAGATCAAGGGAAGGAATAGCGCTACTCGTAAAACAGGAGTTGTGGGAGAATGTGATTGTGTGTAAGAAAGTAAACTGTAGATTGATATGGGTAAAACTGAAAGTGGATGGAGAGAGATGGACGATTATTGGTGCCTGTGAACCTGGGCATAAGAAGAAATATCATGAAAAGCAAGTGTTTTGGGAGCAGCTGAGTGAGTGTGTTAGCAGCTTTGATGCACGAGACCGGGTAATAGTGATGGGTGATTTGAATGCAAAGGTGAGTAATGTGGCACTTGAGGGAATAATTGGTGTACATGGGGTGTTCAGTGTTGTAAATGGAAATGGTGAGGAGCTTGTAGATTTGTGTGCTGAAAAAGAACTGGTGATTGGGAATACCTGGTTTAAAAAGCGAGATATACATAAGTATACGTATGTAAGTAGGAGAGATGGCCAGAGAGCGTTATTGGATTAAATGTTAATTGACAGGGTAGGGGCAGACAGTGTGAATTGTGTGCATGTGTGTATATGTGTGTGTCTGTGTGTGTATATATGTGTTTCCGTTCGGATGTGATGGTGTGTATGTTTGCGTGTGTGGACGTGTGTGTGTGTGCATGTGTGTGGGGGTGGGTTGGGCCATTTCTTTCGTCTGTTTCCTTGCGCTACCTCGCAGGCGCGGGAGACAGCGACAAAGCAGAATATATAATAAATATACATAAGTAAGCAGGAGAGATGGCCAGAGAGCGTTACTGGATTACGTGTTAATTGATAGGCGCGCCAAAGAGAGACTTTTGGATATTAATATGCTGAGAGGTGAAACTGGAGGGACGTCTGATCATTATCTTGTGGAGGCGAAGTTGAAGATTTGTAGAGGTTTTCAGCAAAGAAGAGAAAATGTTGGGGTGAAGAGAGTGGTGATAGTAAGTGAGCTTGGGAAGGAGACTTTTGTGAGGAAGTACCAGGAGAGACTGAGTGCAGAATGGAAAAAGGTGAGAGCAAAGAACGAAAGGGGAACGGGAGAGGAATGGGATGTATTTAGGGAAGCAGTGATGGCTTGCGCATAAGATGCTTGTGGCATGAGAAGAGTGGGAGGTGGGCAGATTAGAAAGGGTAGTGAGTGGTGGGATGAATAAGTAAGATTATCGGTGAAAGAAAAGAGGGAGGCATTTGGACGATTTTAGCAGGGAAATAGTGCAAATGACTGGGATATGTATGAAAGAAAGAGGCAGGTGAAGAGAAAGGTGCAAGAGGTGAAAGGGGGAAATGAGAGTTGGTGTGAGAGAGTATCATTAAATTCTAGGGAGAATAAAGAGATATTTTGGAAGGAGGTAAATGAAGTGCGTAAGACAAGAGAACAAATGGGATCATCGGTGAAGGGGGCTAATGGGGAGGAAACAACAAATAGTGGCGATGTGAGAAAGAGATGGAGTGAGTATTTTGAAGATTTGTTGAATGTGTTCGAAGACAGAGTGGCAGATACAGGGTGTTTTGGTTGAGGTGGTGTGCGAAGTGAGAGGGGTCAGGGAGAATGATTTGGTAAACAGAGAAGAGGTAGTGAAAGCTTTGTGGAAGATGAAAGCCAGCAACGCGGCGGGTTTGGATGGTATTGCAGGGTAGTTCAGTGAAAAAAGGGGGTGACTGTGTTGTTGACTGGTTGGTAAGGATATTCAATGTATGTATAGCTCATGGTGTAGTGTCTAAGGATTGGCGAAAAGCACGTATAGTGCCACTTTAAAAAGGCAAAGGTGATAAAGGTGAGTGTTCAAATTACAGAGGTATAAGTTTGCTGAGTATTCCTGGGAAATTATATGGAAGGGAATTGATCGAGAGGGTCAAGGAATGTGCAGAGCATAAGATTGGGGAGAGCAGTGTCGTTTCAGAAGTGGTAGAGGATGTGTGGATTAGGTGTTTGCTTTGAAAAATATATTTGAGAAATGCTTAGAAAAACAGAAAGGATTTGTATTTAGCATTTATGGACCTGGAAAAGAAATATGATAGAGTTAATAGAGATGCTCTGTGGAAGGGATTAAGAGTATATGGTGTGGGAGGCAAGTTGCTAGAAGCAGTGAAAAGATTTTATCGAGCATGTAAGGCATGTGTACGAGTAGGAGGAGTGGAAAGTGATTGGTTCCTAGTGAATATTGGTTTGCGGTAGGGGTAGGTGATGTCTCCATGGTTGTTTGATTTGTTTAAGGATGAGGTTGTTAGGAAGGTGAATGAAAGAATTTTGGAGTGAGGGGCAAGTAAGCAGTCTGTTCTGGATGAGAGGGCTTGGGAAGTGAGCCACCTGTTGTTCGTTGATGATACAGCGTTGGTGGCTGATTCGGGCGAGAAACTGCAGAAGTTGGTGACTGGGTTTGGTTAAGTTTGTAAAAGAAGAAAGCTCAGAGTGAATGTGAATAACAGCAAAGTTATTAAGTACAGTAGGGTTGAGGGACAAGTCAACTGGGAGGTAAGTTTGAATGGAGAAAAACTGGAGGAAGTGAAGTGTTTTAGATACCTAGGAGTGGATTTGGCAGCGAAAGGAACCATGGAACTGGAAGTGAGTCACAGAGTGGAGAAGGGGGCGAAAGGTCTGGGAGCGTTGAAGAATGTGTGGAAGGCGAAAACATTATCTCGGAGAGCAAAAACGGGTATGTTTAAAGGAATCTTGATTCCAACAATATTATATGGTTGCGAAGTGTGGGCGACGTGTTGCGCGGACGAGGGTGGATGTGTTGGAAATGAGATGTTTGAAGACAATATGTGGTGTGAGGTGGTTTGATCGAGTAAGTCATGAAAGGGTAAGAGAGATGTGTAGTAATAAAAAGAGTGTGGTTGAGAGCGCAGAAGAGGGTGTATTGAAATGGTTTGTTCACATGGAAAGAAAGAGTGAGGAAAGGTTGACAAAAGGATATATGTGTCAAAGATGGAGGGAACGAGAAGGAGTGAAAAAGATTTTGAGCGATCGGGGCCTAAACCTGCAGGAGGGTGAAAGGTGTGCAAGGATTAGAGTGAATTGTAACGATGTGATATACCGGGGTCGACGTGCTGTCAATGGATTGAACCAAGGTATGTGAAGCGTTTGGGGTAAACAATGGAAAGCTTAGTGGGGCCTGGATGTGGAAAGGGAGCTGTGTTTTCGGTGCATTATATATGACAGCTAGACTGAGTGTGAATGAATGTAGCCTTTGTTGTCTTTTCCTAGTGCTACCTCGCGTGTGTACGGGGGGAGGGGTTGTCATTTCATGTTTAGCGGGGTGGCGACGGGAATGAATACAGGCAGGAAGTATGAATTAAGTACATGTGTGTATTTGTATATGTCTATGTATGTATATATATGTATAAATTGAAATGTGTAGGTATGTATATGTGCGTGTGTGGACGTGTTTGTATATACATGTGTATGTGGGTGGGTTGGGCCATTTTTTCGTCTGTTTCCTTGCGCTACCTCGCTAACACGGGAGACAGCGACAAAGTATAATAGATAAAAAAAGAAAAAGAATATATATATATATATATATATATATATATATATATATATATATATATATATATATATATATATATATATGTGTGTGTGTGTATGTGTGTGTGCATGTGTGTGTGTGTGTGTGTGTGTGTGTGAAATACTTAGAAAAGCAAATGGATTTGTATGTAGCATTTATGGATCAGGAGAAAGTATATGATAGAGTTGATAGAGATGCTCTGTGGAAAGTATTAAGATATATGGTGTGGGAGGCAAATTGTTAGAAGCAGTGAAAAGTTTTTATCTAGGATGTAAGGCATGTGTACGAGTAGGAAGAGAGGAAGCTGAAGGAAGTGAAGTTTTTTTAGATATCTGGGAGTGGCTTTGGCAGCGGATGGAACCATGGAAGCGGAAGTGAATCATAAGGTCTGGGAGGGGGCGAAAGTTCTGGGAGCGTTTAAAAAATGTATGGAAGTCGAGAACGTTATCTTGGAAAGCAAAAATGGGTATGTTTGAAGGAATAGTGGCTCCAACAATGTTACATGATTGCGAGGCATGGGCTATAGATAGAGTTGTGCAGAGGAGGGTGGATGTGCTGGAAATAAGGTGTCTGAGGACAATATGTGGTGTTGAGTTGGTTTGATCGAGTAAGGAATGAAAGTGTAAGAGAGATGTGTGGTAATAAAAAGAGTGTGGTTGAGAGAGCAGAAGAGGGCGTTTTAAGATGGTTTGGTCACATGGAGAGAATGAGTGAGGAAAGATTGACAAAGGGGATATGTATGTGAATTGGAACGAAGTGGTATATCGGGGTCGACGTGCTGTCAGTGGATTGAACCAGGGCATGCGAAGCGACTGGGGTAAACCATGGAAAGTTTTGTGAGGCCTGGATGTGGAAAGGGAGCTGTGATTTCGGTGAATTATTCATGACAGCTAGGGACTGAGTGTGAACGAATGTGGCCACTGTTGTCTTTTCCTAGAGCTACCTCGCGCACATGCGGGGGAGGGGGTTGTCATTTCATGTGTGCCGGGGTGGCGATGGGAATGAATAAGGGCAGCCAGTAAAAATTATGTACATGTGTATATGTGTATATGTCTTTGTGTGCACATATATGTATACATTGAGATGTATAGGTATGTATATGTGCGTGTGTGGACGTGTATGTATATACATGTGTGAGATGGTGGGTTGGGCCATTCTTTTGTCTGTTTCCCTGCGTTACCTAGCTAACGCGGGAGACGGCGACAAAGTATGAGAAATAAAATAAATACTCATATAATGCCTTTACCGATTAACTCAGTAAAGGAGGAATATTTTCCAGTTGTTTAGAGGGTCTTCCATACAGAGTTTGTCTCCTGGGAATAAGGAGATGATTCTATAAACCTACCCTCAACTAGAATAGCTCTGCAAAGACCTGACTGTGTCAGGGCATTTTGGGAGCAGTAAGCAAATAGTTGTTTTCATTTATAATGATCATCTGCTTTACCTCACACCGTGAGTTTCTATATCCATGATCACCGCGAATAATTAGGCAGTCATCTAAATCATTCATGAGAATCCATATTTTCCATAGGACAATACATCAGCCTGGATGCCTAGTGACCATACAACAGCTTAGTTGCTTAGTGACCACACAACCTGGTGGTTCGTTGACCATACAATCTCCTCTGCTACTCATACAATTCCAGATTAAGTCAATATCATCGGGATAACAAACTTGCTGTCACAACTGTAGACTTGAATTCCGAGAACAGATGCGGCAGTGCAATAAACCTCAACGTCTTCATCGTACAACTTTGACACTTTGGAAATATTTGGAAATATTGTCGAGGAAGGCTCTACAGTTGATGAGATCCCATCTCCTTCCTGTATGGTCTCATACAATTACAAAGTCCTCACTTCAACGTAGCTGGAGCTATATTCATCCACATCCTAGACATCTTCTTCATCTTCTCCAACACTGGGTTCCTCACCCTGGACGTTGCCTTGTCAGCTGCCGAGGTTGATTTAGCCACCACGCCTTTAATCTTGTCAGCGTTCATCTTGATTGTACGTATGCATAATTTGTTAGCGTTGTAAGCACGGCCGAGCGAGGCGGCATATTCCCCACTCGCATGTCATCGAATTATCTCTAACTTGTATTCCAATTAAATCACTGTTTCTGGCTTCTTGGCAGGGGAAGGTAGCTCATTAGGAGCAATGTAAGCAGAGTGCAGTATGTAGAGAAAATATAACGCAGCTTCAGCACGTCTGAGAGAGAGCTTAGCAAAGACCATATTATTCCCAGATAGAATCATCACATATCCCCGCTGTTCCAATCTTGAGGGCAACCATGCAATAACCTTGTCCGTTCAGCTCGTCAATGATCGGACTTCTGTCAGTGCATGGTGAAACATGGGTGTACACAGAAACCTATCGGAAGGTGAATAATTACTGTGTTGGATGAACACAAAAATATTATATGTATCATATTATCATTATTATCAACATTTTCATTATAGTATGTGATGTCTCCATGGTTGTTTAATATGTTTATGGATGGGGTTGTTAGGGAGGTGAATGCAAGAGTTTTGGAAAGAGGGGCAAGTATGCAGTCTGTTGTGGATGAGAGAGCTTAGGAAGTGAGTCAGTTATTGTTCGCTGATGATACAAGCGCTGGTGGCCGATTCATGTGAGAAACTGCAGAAGCTGGTGACTGTCTTTGGCAAAGTGTGTGAAAGAAGAAAGTTGAGAGCACATGTGAATAAGAGCAAGGTTACTAGGTACAGTAGGGTTGAGGATCAAGTCAACTGGGAGGTAAGTTTGAATGGAGAAAAACTGGAGGAAGTGAAGTCTTTTAGATATCTGGGAGTGGATTTGGCAGTCGATGGAACCATAGAAGCGGAAGTGAATCATACGGTGGGGGAGGGGGCGAAAATTCTGGGAGATTTGAAGAATGTGTGGAAGTCGACAACATTATCTCGGAAGCAAAAATGTGTAAGTTTGAAGAAATAGTGGTTCCAACAATGTTGCATGGTTGTGAAGCGTGGGCTATGATAGAGTTGTGCAGAGGAGGGTGGATGTGCTGGAAATGAGATGTTAGAGGACAATATGTGGTGTGAGGTGGTTTCATAGTAAGTAATAACAGGGTAAGAGAGATGTGTGGTAGTAAAAAGAGTGTGGTTGAGAGACCAGAAGAGGGTGTTTCTGAAATGGTTTGGTCACATGGAGAGAATGAGTGAGGAAAGATTGACCAAGAGGATATATCTGTCAGTGGTGGAGGGAACGAGGAGAAGTGAGAGACCGAACTGGAGGTGGAAATATGGAGTGAAAAAGATTTTGAGTGATCGGGGCCTGAACATGCAGAAGGGTGAAAGGCGTGCGTGGAATAGAGTGAATCGGAACGATGTGGTATACTGGGGTCGACGTGCTGTCAATGGATTGATCCAGGGCATGTGAAGCGTCTGGGGTAAACCATGGAAAGTTCTGTGGGGCGTGGATGTGGAAAGGGAGCTCTGGTTTCGGTGCATTATTACATGACAGCTAGAGACTGAGTGTGAACGAATGGGGCCTTTGTTGTCTTCCTAGCGCTACCTCGCACACATAAGGGGGAGGGGGTTTATTTTATGTGTGGCAGGGTGGTGATGGGAATGAATAAAGGCAGACAGTATGAATCATGTACATATGTATATAACTGTGTGTGAGTATATATATGTATACGTTGAGATGTATAGGTATGTATATTTGCGTGTGTGGACGTGTATGTATATACATGTGTGTGTGGGTGGGTTGGGCCATTCTTTCGTCTGCTTCCTTGCGCTACCTTGCGCGGGAGACAGCGTCAAAACAAAATAAATAAATCTATAAATATATGTATATATATATATATATATATATATATATATATATATATATATATATATATATATATATATATATATATAAATATATATATAGAGAGAGAGAGAGAGAGAGAGAGAGAGAGAGAGAGAGAGAGAGAGGGGGGGGCAGTAAAAGCTTTGCGGAAGATGAAAGCCGGCAAGGCAGCAGGTTTGGATGGTATTGCAGTGGAATTTATTAAAAAAGGGGGTGACTGTATTGTTGAATGGTTGGTAAGGTTATCTAATGTATGTATGATTCATGGTGAGGTGCCTGAGGATTGGCGGAACGCGTGCATAGTGCCATTGTAGAAAGGCAAAGGGGATAAGAGTGAATGCTCAAATTACAGAGGTATAAGTTTGTTGAGTATTCCTGGCAAATTATATGGGAGGGTATTGATTGAGAGGGTGAAGGCATGTACAGAGCATCAGATTGGGGAAGAGCACTGTGGTTTCAGAAGTGGTAGAGGATGTGTGGAGCAGGTGTTTGCTCTGAAGAATGTATGTGAGAAATACTTCGAAAAGTAAATGGATTTGTATGTAGCATTTATGGATCTGGAGAAGGCATATGATAGAGTTGATGGAGATGCTCTGTGAAAGGTACTAAGAATATATGGTGTGGGAGGCAAGATGTTAGAAGCAGTGAAAAGTTTTTATCGAGGATGTAAGGCATTTGTACGTGTAGGAAGAGATGAAAGTGATTGGTTCTCAGTGAATGTAGGTTTGCGGAAGGGGTGTGTGATGTCTCCATGGTTGTTTAATTTGTTTATGGATGGGGTTGTTAGGGAGGTGAATGCAAGAGTTTTGGAAAGAGGGGCAAGTATGAAGTCTGTCGGGGATGAGAAAGCTTGGGAAGTGAGTCAGTTGTTGTTCGCTGATGATACAGCGCTGGTGGCTGATTCATGTGAGAAACTGCAGAAGCTGGTGACTGAGTTTGGTAAAGTGTGTGAAAGAAGAAAGTTAAGAGTAAATGTGAATAAGAGCACGGTTATTAGGTACAGTAGGGTTAAGGATCAAGTCAATTGGGAGGTAAGTTTGAATGGAGAAAAACTGGAGGAAGTAAAGTGTTTTAGATATCTGGGAGTGGATCTGGCAGCGGATGGAACCATGGAAGCGGAAGTGGATCATAGGGTGGGGGAGGGGGGCGAAAATTCTGGGAGCCTTGAAGAATGTTTGGAAATCGAGAACATTATCTCCGAAAGTAAAAATGGGTATGTTTGAAGGAATATTTTGAGTGATCGGGGCCTGAACATGCAGGAGGGTGAAAGGCGGGCAAGGAATAGAGTGAATTGGATCGATGTGGTATACTGGGGTCGACGTGCTGTCAATGGATTGAATCAGGGCATGTGAAGCGTCTTGGGTAAACCATGGAAAGTTCTGTGGGGCCTGTATGTGGAAAGGGAGCTGTGGTTTCGGCCATTATTGCATGACAGCTAGCGACTGAGTGTGAACGAATGTGGCCTTTGTTGTCTTTTCCTAGCGCTACCTCGCACATATGAGGGGGGAGGGGGATGTTATTCCATGTGTGGCGAGGTGGCGATGGGAATGAATAAAGGCAGACAGTGTGAATTGTGTGCATGTGTATATATGTATGTGTCTGTGTGTGTATATATATGTGTACATTAAGATGTATGGGTATGTATATTTGCGTGTGTGGACGTGTATGTATATACATGTGTGTGTGGGTGGGTTGGGCCATTTATTTCGTCTGTTTCCTTGCGCTACCTCGCAAACGCGGGAGACAGCGACAAAGCAAAATAATTAAAAAAAATATAACAATATAATATAATATATACATATATATATATATATATATATATATATATATATATATATATATATATATATATATATATATATATATATCGGAAAGCAAAAATGGGTATGTTTGAAGGAATAGTGGTTCCAACAATGTCGTATGGTTGCGAGGCGTGGGCTATGGATAAAGTTGCGCGCAGGAGGATGGATGTGCTGGAAATGAGATGTTTGAGGACAATATGTAGTGTGAGGTGGTTTGATCGAGTAAGTAACGTAAGGGTAAGAGAGATGTGTGGAAATAAAAAGAGCGTGGTTGAGAGAGCAGAAGAGGGTGTTTTGAAATGGTTTGGGCACATGGAGAGAATGAGTGAGGAAAGATTGACCAAGAGGATATATGTGTCGGAGGTGGAGGGAACGAGGAGAAGTGGGAGACCAAATTGGAGGTGGAAAGATGGAGTGAAAAAGATTTTGTGTGATCGGGGCCTGAATATGCAGGAGGGTGAAAGGAGGGCAAGGAATAGAGTGAATTGGATCGATGTGGTATACCGGGGTTGACGTGCTGTCAGTGGATTGAATCAGGGCATGTGAAGCGTCTGGGGTAAACCATGGAAAGCTGTGTAGGTATGTATATTTGCGTTTGTGGACGTATGTATATACATGTGTATGGGGGTGGGTTGGGCCATTTCTTTCGTCTGTTTCCTTGCGCTACCTCGCAAACGCGGGAGACAGCGACAAAGCAAAAAAAAAAAAAAAAAATATATATATATATATATATATATATATATATATATATATATATATATATATATATATATATATACATATATATATATATATATATATATATATATATATTGTTTATTATAATTAATCGCATTCTTCCGCGTCACGAGGTAGCGCAAGGATACAGACGAGGAATACCCCAACCCATCCACATACACATGTATGTACATAAACGGCCATACACGCACATATACATACATGTACATTTCAACATATACATACATATACATACACAGACATATACATATACACACCTATATATTCATACTTGCTGCCTCAATCCATTCCCGTCGCCACCTCGCCACACATGAAACAGCATCCCTCTCAGCGAGGTATCGCCAGGAACGGACAACAAAGGCCACATTCGTTTACACTCAGTCTCTAGCTGTCATGTGTAATGCACCGAAACCACAGCTCCCTTTCCACATCCAGGCCCCACAGACCTTTCCATGGTTCACCCAAGACGCTTCACATGCCCTAGTTCAATCCACTGACAGCCCGTCAACCCCGGTATACCATATCGTGCCAATTCACGGTATTCCTTGCACGCCTTTCACCCTCCTTATGTTCAGGCCCCGATCGCTCTAAATCTTTTTCAATCATCCTTCCACCTCCTTTTGATCACCCACATCTTCTTCCCTCCATCTTTGACACATACATCCCCTTTGCCAATCTTTTCTCACTCATTTTCTCCATGTCTCGAAACCATTTCAACACAACCTCTTCTGCTCTTTCGACCACACTCTTTTCATTACCGCACATCTCTCTAACCCTTTAATTACTTACTCGATCAAACCAACTCACACCACATATTGTCCTCAAATATTTCATTTCCTTCACATCAACCCTCCTCCGCACAACCCTATCTACAGCCCATGCCTCCCAACCATATAACATTTTTAGAACCACTATTCCTTCAAACATACATATTTTTGCTCTCCGAGATAACGATCTCGTCTTCCACACATGCTTCAACGCTCCCAGAACCTTTGCCCACTCCATGACCCTGTGACTCGCTTCCGCTTCCGTGGTTCCATTCGCTGCTAAGTCTTAGATATCTAAAACACTTCACTTCCTCCAATTTCTCTCCTTCCAAACGTACCTCCCAATTAACTTGTCCCTCAACCCTACTGAACCTAATAACCTTGCTCTTATTCACATTTACTCTCAGCGTTCTTCTTTCTCACACTTTACCATACTCAGTCAGCAACTTCTGCAGTTTGTCACCCAAATCAGCCGCCAGTGCTGTATCATCAGCGAACAACAACTTACTTCCCAAGCCTTCTCATTCAGAACGGACTGCATACTTGCTCCTCTCTCCAAAACTCTTCTTTTCACCTCCCTAATCACCCCATCCATAAAGAAATTAAACAACCATGGAGACACCAGGCACCCCTGCCGCAAAACGACATTCACTGGGAACCATTCTCTCTCGTCTCTTCTTACTCGTACACATGCCATACATCCTTGGTAAAAACTTTTCGCTGCTCCTAGCAGCTTAACTCCCACGCCATATACTCTTAGAACTTTCCACAAAGCATCTCTCTCTCTCTCTCTCTCTCTCTCTCTCTCTCTCTCTCTCTCTCTCTCTCTCTCTCTATCTATCTATCTATCTATCTCTGTATATATATATATATATATATATATATATATATATATATATATATATATATATATATATATATATATATATATATATATATATATATATATTTTATATTATTTATTATTTTTTTATTATACTTTGTCGCTGTCTCCCGCGTTTGCGAGGTAGCGCAAGGAAACAGACGAAAGAAATGGCCCAACCCCCCCCATACACATGTATATACTTACGTCCACACACGCAAATATACATACCTACACAGCTTTCCATGGTTTACCCCAGACGCTTCACATGTCTTGATTCAATCCACTGACAGCACGTCAACCCCGGTATACCACATCGCTCCAATTCACTCTATTCCTTGCCCTCCTTTCACCCTCCTGCATGTTCAGGCCCCGATCACACAAAATCTTTTCCACTCCATCTTTCCACCTCCAATTTGGTCTCCCTCTTCTCTTCGTTCCCTCCACCTCCGACACATATATCCTCTTGGTCAATCTTTCATCACTCATTCTCTCCATGTGCCCAAACCACTTGAAAACACCCTCTTCTGCTCTCTCAACCACGCTCTTTTTATTTCCACACATCTCTCTTACCCTTACGTTACTCACTCGATCAAACCACCTCACACCACACATTATCCTCAAACATCTCATTTCCAGCACATCCATCCTCCTGCGCACAACCCTATCCATAGCCCACGCCTCGCAACCATACAACATTGTTGGAACCACTATTCCTTCAAACATACCCATTTTTGCTTTCCGAGATAATGTTCTCGACTTCCACACATTCTTCAAGGCCCCCAGAATTTTCGCCCCCTCCCCCACCCTATGATCCACTTCCGCTTCCATGGTGCCATCCGCTGCCAGATCCACTCCCAGATATCTAAAACACTTTACTTCCTCCAGTTTTTCTCCATTCAAACTCACCTCCCAATTCACTTGACCCTCAACCCTACTGTACCTAATAACCTTACTCTTATTCACATTTACTCTTAACTTTCTTCTTCCACACACTTTACCAAACTCAGTCACCAGCTTCTGCAGTTTCTCACATGAATCAGCCACCAGCGCTGTATCATCAGCGAACAACAACTGACTCACTTCCCAAGCTCTCTCATCCCCAACAGACTTCATACTTGCCCCTCTTTCCAAAACTCTTGCATTCACCTCCCTAACAACCCCATCCATAAACAAATTGATCAACCATGGAGACATCATACACCCCTGCCGCAAACCTACATTCACTGAGAACCAATCACTTTCCTCTCTTCCTACACGTACACATGCCTTACATCCTCGATAAAAACTTTTCACTGCTTCTAACAACTTGCCTCCCACACCATATATTCTTAATACCTTCCACAGAGCATCTCCATCAACTCTATCATATGCTTTCTCCAGATCCATAAATGCTACATACAAATCCATTTGCTTTTCTAAGTATTTCTCACATACATTCTTCAAACCAAACACCTGATCCACACATCCTCTACCACTTCTGAGACCACATTGCTCTTCCCCAATCTGATGCTCTGTACATGCTTTCACCCTCTCAATCAATACCCTCCCATATAATTTACCAGGAATACTCAACAAACTTATACCTCTGTAATTTGAGCACTCACTCTTATCCCCTTTGTCTTTGTACAATGGCACTATGCACGCATTCCGCCAATCCTCAGGCACCTCACCGTGAGTCATACATACATTAAATAACCTTACCAACCAGTCAACAATACAGTCACCCCCTTTTTTAATAAATTCCACTGCAATACCATCCAAACCTGCTGCCTTGCCGGCTTTCATCTTCCGCAAAGCTTTTACTACCTCTTCTCTGTTTACCAAATCATTTTCCCTAACCCTCTCACTTTGCACACCACCTCGACCAAAACACCCCATATCTGCCACTCTATCATCAAACACATTCAACAAACCCTCAAAATACTCAGTCCATCTCCTTCTCACATCACCACTACTATATATATATATATATATATATATATATATATATATATATATATATATATATATATATATATATATATATATATATTATCCCTGGGGATAGGGGAGAAAGAATACTTCCCATGTATTCCCTGCGTGTCGCAGAAGGCGACTAAAAGGGACGGGAGCGGGTGGCTGGAAATCCTCCCCTCTCGGTTTTTTTTAATTTTCCAAAAGAAGGAACGGAGAAGGGGGCCAGGTGAGGATATTTACTCAAAGGCCCAGTCCTCTGTTCCTAACGCTACCTCGCTAACGCGGGAAATGGCGAATAGTTTAAAAAAAGAAAAAAAAAAAATATATATATATATATATATATATATATATATATATATATATATATATATATATGGGGTGAGAGAGTATCATTAAATTTTAGGGAGAATAAAAAGATGTTCTGGAAGGAGGTAAATAAAGTGCGTAAGACAAGGGAGCAAATGGGAACTTCAGTGAAGGGCGCAAATGGGGAGGTGATAACAAGTAGTGGTGATGTGAGAAGGAGATGGAGTGAGTATTTTGAAGGTTTGTTGAATGTGTTTGATGATAGAGTGGCAGATATAGGGTGTTTTGGTCGAGGTGGTGTGCAAAGTGCGAGGGTTAGGGAAAATGAGTTGGTAAACAGAGAAGGGTAGTAAAAGCTTTGCGGAAGATGAAAGCCGGCAAGGCAGCAGGTTTGGATGGTATTACAGTGGAATTTATCAAAAAAGGGGGTGACTGTATTGTTGACTGGTTGGTAAGGTTATTTAATGTATGTATGACTCATGGTGAGGTGCCTGAGGATTGGCGGAATGCGTGCATAGTGCCATTGTACAAAGGCAAAGGGGATAAGAGTGAGTGCTCAAATTGCAGAGGTATAAGTTTGTTGAGTATTCCTGGCAAATTATATGGGAGGGTATTGATTGAGAGGGTGAAGGCATGTACAGAGCATCAGATTGGGGAAGAGCACTGTGGTTTCAGAAGTGGGAGAGGATGTGTGGATCAGGTGTTTGCTTTGAAGAATGTATGTGAGAAATACTTAGAAAAGCAAATGGATTTGTATGTAGCATTTATGGATCTCGAGAAGGCATATGATAGAGTTGATAGAGATGCTCTGTGGAAGGTATTAAGAATATATGGTGTGGGAGGCAAGTTGTTAGAAGCAGTGAAAAGTTTTTATCGAGGATGTAAGGCATGTGTACGTGTAGGAAGAGAGGAAAGTGATTGGTTCTCAGTGAATGTAGGTTTCCGGCAGGGGTGTGTGATGTTTCCATGGTTGTTTAATTTGTTTATGGATGGGGTTGTTAGGGAGGTGAATGCAAGAGTTTTGGAAAGAGGGGCAAGTATGAAGTCTGTTGGGGATGAGAGAGCTTGGGAAGTGAGTCAGTTGTTGTTCGCTGATGATACAGCGCTGGTGGCTGATTCATGTGAGAAACTGCAGAAGCTGGTGACTGAGTTTGGTAAAGTGTGTGAAAGAAGAAAGTTAAGAGTAAATGTGAATAAGAGCAAGGTTATTAGGTACAGTAGGGTTGAGGGTCAATTCAATTGGGAGGTGAGTTTGAATGGAGAAAAACTGGAGGAAGTGAAGTGTTTTAGATATCTGGGAGTGGATCTGGCAGCGGATGGAACCATGGAAGCGGAAGTGGATCATAGGGGGGGGAGGGGGCGAAAATTCTGGGGGCCTCGAAGAATGTGTGGAAGTCGAGAACATTATCTCGGAAAGCAAAATTGGGTATGTTTGAAGGAATAGTGGTTCCAACAATGTTGTATGGTTGCGAGGCGTGGGCTATGGATAGAGTTGTGCGCAGGAGGATGGATGTGCTGGAAATGAGATGTTTGAGGACAATGTGTGGTGTGAGGTGGTTTGATCGAGTGAGTAACGTAAGGGTAAGAGAGATGTGTGGAAATAAAAAGAGCGTGGTTGAGAAAGCAGAAGAGGGTGTTCTGAAGTGGTTTGGGCACATTGAGAGAATGAGTGAGGTAAGATTGACCAAGAGGATATATGTGTCGGTGGTGGAGGGAACGAGGAGAAGAGGGAGACCAAATTGGAGGTGGAAAGATGGAGTGAAAAAGATTTTGTGTGATCGGAGCCTGAACATGCAGGAGGGTGAAAGGAGGGCAAGGAATAGAGTGAATTGGAGCGATGTGGTATACCGGGGTTGACGTGCTGTCAGTGGATTGAATCAAGGCATGTGAAGCGTCTGGGGTAAACCATGGAAAGCTGTGTAGATATGTATATTTGCGTGTGTGGACGTATGTATATACATGTGTATGGGGGGGGTTGGGCCATTTCTTTCGTCTGTTTCCTTGCGCTACCTCGCAAACGCGGGAGACAGCGACAAAGTATAATAAATAAAAAAGAAATATATATATATATATATATATATATATATATATATATATATATATATATATATATATATATATATATATATATATACATATATACATATAAGCCGGCAAGGCAGCAGGTTTGGATGGTATTGCAGTGGAATTTATTAAAAAAGGGGGTGACTGTATTGTTGACTGATTGGTAAGGTTATTTAATGTATGTATGACTCATGGTGAGGTGCCTGAGGATTGGTGGAATGCGTGCATAGTGCCATTGTACAAAGGCAAAGGGGATAAGAGTGAGTGCTCAAATTACAGAGGTATAAGTTTGTTGAGTATTCCTGGTAAATTATATGGGAGGATATTGATTGAGAGGGTGAAGGCATGTACAGAGCATCAGATTGGGGAAGAGCAGTGTGGTTTCAGAAGTGGTAGAGGATGTGTGGATCAGGTGTTTGCTTTGAAGAATGTATGTGAGAAATACTTAGAAAAACAAATGGATTTGTATGTAGCATTTATGGATCTGGAGAAGGCATATGATAGAGTTGATAGAGATACTCTGTGGAAGGTATTAAGAATATATGGTGTGGGAGGCAAGTTGTTAGTAGCAGTGAAAAGTTTTTATCGAGGATGTAAGGCATGTGTACGTGTAGGAAGAGAGGAAAGTGATTGGTTCTCAGTGATTGTAGGTTTGCGGCAGGGGTGTGTGATGTCTCCATGGTTGTTTAATTTGTTTATGGATGGGGTTGTTAGGGAGGTGAATACAAGAGTTTTGGATATAGGGGCAAGTATGAAGTCTGTTGGGGATGAGAGAGCTTGGGAAGTGAGTCAGTTGTTGTTCGCTGATGATACAGCGCTGGTGGCTGATTCATGTGAGAAACTGCAGAAGCTGGTGACTGAGTTTGGTAAAGTGTGTGAAAGAAGAAAGTTAAGAGTAAATGTGAATAAGAGCAAGGTTATTAGGTACAGTAGGGTTGAGGGTCAAGTCAATTGGGAGGTGAGTTTGAATGGAGAAAAACTGGAGGAAGTGAAGCGTTTTAGATATCTGGGAGTGGATCTGGCAGCGGATGGAACCATGGAAGCGGAAGTGGATCATAGGGAGGGGGAGGGGGCGAAAATTCTGGGAGACTTGAAGAATGTGTTGAAGTCGAGAACATTATCTCGGAAAGCAAAAATGGGTATGTTTGAAGGAATAGTGGTTCCAGCAATGTTGTATGGTTGCGAGGCGTGGGCTATGGATAGAGTTGTGCGCAGGAGGATGGATGTGCTGGAAATGAGATGTTTGAGGACAATGTGTGGTGTGAGGTGGTTTGATCGAGTAAGTAACGTAAGGGTAAGAGAGATGTGTGGAAATAAAAAGAGCGTGGTTGAGAGAGCAGAAGAGGGTGTTTTGTAATGGTTCGGGCACATGGAGAGAATGAGTGAGGAAAGATTGACCAAGAGAATATATGTGTCGGAGGTGGAGGGAACGAGGAGAAGAGGGAGACCAAATTGGAGGTGGAAAGATGTAGTGAAAAAGATTTTGTGTGATCGGGGCCTGAACATGCAGGAGGGTGAAAGGAGGGCAAGGAATAGAGTGAATTGGAGCGATGTGGTATACCGGGGTTGACGTGCTGTCAGTGGATTGAATCAAGGCATGCAAAGCGTCTGGGGTAAACCATGGAAAGCTGTGTAGGTATGCATATTTGTGTGTGTGGACGTATGTATATACATGTGTATAGAAGTGGGTTGGGCCATTTCTTTCGTCTGTTTCCTTGCGCTACCTCGCAAACGCGGGAGACAGCGACAGAGCAAGAAAAAAAAAAAAAAAAAAAATATATATATATATATACATATATATATATATATATATATATATATATATATATATATATATATATATATATATATACACATGCCTTGATTCAATCCCCTGACAGCACGTCAACCCCGGTATACCACATCGCTCCAATTCACCCTATTCCTTGCCCTCCTTTCACCCTCCTGCATGTTCAGGCCCCGATCACACAAAATCCTTTTCACTTCATCCTTCCACCTCCAATTTGATCTCCCTCTTCTCCTCGTTCCCTCCACCTCCGACACATATATCCTCTTGGTCAATCTTTCCTCACTCATTCTCTCCATGTGACCAAACCATTTCAAAACACCCTCTTCTGCTCTCTCAACCACGCTCTTTTTATTTCCACACCTCTCTCTTACCCTTACGTTACTTACTCGATCAAACCACCTCACACCACACATTGTCCTCAAACATCTCATTTCCAGCACATCCATCCTCCTGCGCACAACTCTATCCATAGTCCACGCCTCGCAACCATACAACATTGTTGGAACCACTATTCCTTCAAACATACCCATTTTTGCTTACCAAGATAATGTTCTCGACTTCCACACATTCTTCAAGGCTCCCAGAATTTTCGCCCCCTCCCCCACCCTACGATCCACTTCCGCTTCCACGGTTCCATCCGCTGCCAGATCCACTCCCAGATATCTAAAACACTTTACTTCCTCCAGTTTTTCTCCATTCAAACTCACCTCGCAATTGAATTGACCCTCAACCCTACTGTACCTAATAACCTTGCTCTTATTCACATTTACTCTTAACTTTCTTCTTTCACACACTTTACCAAACTCAGTCACCAGCTTCTGCAGTTTCTCACATGAATCAGCCACCAGCGCTGTATCATCAGCGAACAACAACTGACTCACTTCCCAAGCTCTCTCATCCCCAACAGACTTCATACTTGCCCCTCTTTCCAAAACTCTTGCATTCACCTCCCTAACAACCCCATCCATAAACAAATTAAACAACCATGGAGACATCACACACCCCTGCCGCAAACCTACATTCACTGAGAACCAATCACTTTCCTCTCTTCCTACACGTACATATGCCTTACATCCTCGATAAAAACTTTTCACTGCTTCTAACAACTTGCCTCCCACACCATATATTCTTAATACCTTCCACAGAGCATCTCTATCAACTCTATCATATGCCTTCTCCAGATCCATAAATGCTACATACAAATCCATTTGCTTTTCTAAGTATTTCTCACATACATTCTTCAAAGCAAACACCTGATCCACACTTCCTCTACCACTTCTGAAACCACAGTGCTCTTCCCCAATCTGATGCTCTGTACATGCCTTCACCCTCTCAATCAATACCCTCCCATATAATTTGCCAGGAATACTCAACAAACTTATACCTCTGTAATTTGAGCACTCACTCTTATCCCCTTTGCCTTTGTACAATGGCACTATGCACGCATTCCGCCAATCCTCAGGCACCTCACCATGAGTCATACATACATACATACATTAAATAACCTTACCAACCAGTCAACAATACAGTCACCCCCTTTTTTAATAAATTCCACTGCAATACCATCCAAACCAGCTGCCTTGCCGGCTTTCATCTTCCGCAAAGCTTTTACTACCTCTTCTCTGTTTACCAACTCATTTTCCCTAACCCTCGCACTTTGCACACCACCTCGACCAAAACACCCTATATCTGCCACTCTATCATCAAACACATTCAACAAACCTTCAAAATACTCACTCCATCTCCTTCTCACATCACCACTACTTGTTATCACCTCCCCATTTGCGCCCTTCACTGAAGTTCCCATTTGCTCCCTTGTCTTACGCACTTTATTTACCTCCTTCCAGAACATCTTTTTATTCTCCCTAAAATTTAATGATACTCTCTCACCCCAACTCTCATTTGCCATTTTTTTTCACCTCTTGCACCTTTCTCTTGACCTCCTGTCTCTTTCTTTTATACGTCTCCCACTCAATTTCATTTTTTCCCTGCAAAACTCGTCCAAATGCCTCTCTCTTCTCTTTCACTAATACTCTTACTTCTTCATCCCACCACTCACTAACCTTTCTAATCAACCCACCTCCCACTCTTCTCATGCCACAAGCATCTTTTGCGCAATCCATCACTGATTCCCTAAATACATCCCATTCCTCCCCCACTCCCCTTACTTCCATTGTTCTCACCTTTTTCCATTCTGTACTCAGTCTCTCCTGGTACTTCCTCACACAAGTCTCCTTCCCAAGCTCACTTACTCTCACCACCCTCTTCACCCCAACATTCACTCTTCTTTTCTGAAAACCCATACAAATCTTCACCTTAGCCTCCACAAGATAATGATCAGACATCCCTCCAGTTGCACCTCTCAGCACATTAACATCCAAAAGTCTCTCTTTCGCGCGCCTGTCAATCAACACGTAATCCAATAACGCTCTCTGGCTATCTCTCCTACTTACATAAGTATACTTATGTATATCCCGCTTTTTAAACCAGGTATTCCCAATCATCAGTCCTTTTTCAGCACATAAATCTACAAGCTCTTCACCATTTCCATTTACAACACTGAACACCACATGTATACCAATTATTCCCTCAACTGCCACATTACTCACCTTTGCATTCAAATCACCCAACACTATAACCCGGTCTCGTGCATCAAAACCACAAACACACTCATTTAGCTGCTCCCAAAACACTTGCCTCTCATGATCTTTCTTCTCATGCCCAGGTGCATATGCACCAATAATCACCCATCTCTCTCCATCAACTTTCAGTTTTACCCATATTAATCGAGAATTTACTTTCTTACATTCTATCACATACTTCCACAACTCCTGTTTCAGGAGTACTGCTACTCCTTCCCTTGCTCTTGTCCTCTCACTAACCCCTGACTTTACTCCCAAGACATTCCCAAACCACTCTTCCCCTTTACCCTTAAGCTTCGTTTCACTCAGAGCCAAAACATCCAGGTTCCTTTCCTCAAACATACTACCTATCTCTCCTTTTTCCACATCTTGGTTACATCCACACACATTTAGGCACCCCAATCTGAGCCTTCGAGGAGGATGAGCACTCCCCGCGTGACTCCTTCTTCTGTTTCCCATTTTAGAAAGTTAAAAAAATACAATATATATATATATATATATATATATATATATATATATATATATATATATATATATATATATATATATATATTCATTATTAGTATTATACATAATCACTTTTTCCCGCGTCAGGAAGGTAGCGCCAGGAAACCTATGAAGAATGGCCTTCCACTCATATATACACACATACACGCACACACACACACACACACACACACACACACACACACACACACACACACACACACATATATATATATATATATATATATATATATATATATATATATATATATATATATATATATATATATATATATGCATAAACGCCCATATACGCACATATACATACATGTACATATCAACATAAACATACATATACATACACAAACGCAGATATTACATGCATACACACACACACACACACACACACACACACATATATATATATATATATATATATATATATATATATATATATATATATATATATATATATATATTTTTTTTTTTTTGTCGCTGTCTCCCGCGTTTGCGAGGTAGCGCAAGGAAACAGACGAAAGAAATGGCCCAACCCACCCCCATACACATGTATATACATACGTCCACACACGCAAATATACATACCTACACAGCTTTCCATGGTTTACCCCAGACGCTTCACATGCCTTGATTCAATCCACTGACAGCACGTCAACCCCGGTATACCACATCGCTCCAATTCACTCTTTTCTTTGCCCTCCTTTCACCCTCCTGCATGTTCAGGCCCCGATCACACAAAATCTTTTTCACTCCATCTTTCCACATCCAATTTGGTCTCCCTCTTCTCCTCGTTCCCTCCACCTCCGACACATATATCCCCTTGGTCAATCTTTCCTCACTCATTCTCTCCATGTGCCCAAAACATTTCAAAACACCCTCTTCTGCTCTCTCAACCACGCTCTTTTTATTTCCACACATCTCTCTTACCCTTACGTTACTTACTCGATCAAACCACATCATAAAACACATTGTCCTCAAACATCTCATTTCCAGCACATCCATCCTCCTGCGCACAACTCTATCCATAGTCCACGCCTCGCAACCATACAACATTGTTGGAACCACTATTCCTTCAAACATACCCAATTTTGCTTTCCGAGATAATGTTCTCGACTTCCACACATTCTTCAAGGATCCCAGAATTTTCGCCCCCTCCCCCACCCTATGATCCACTTCCGCTTCCATGTTTCCATCCGCTGCCAGATCCACTCCCAGATATCTAAAACACTTCACTTCCTCCAGTTTTTCTCCATTCAAACTCACCTCCCAATTGACTTGACCCTCAACCCTACTGTACCTAATAACCTTGCTCTTATTCACATTTACTCTTAACTTTCTTCTTTCACACACTTTACCAAACTCAGTCACCAGCTTCTGCAGTTTCTCACATGAATCAGCCACCAGCGCTGTATCATCAGCGAACAACATTCTTGCCCCTCTTTCGAAAACTCTTGCATTCACCTCCCTAACAACCCCATCCATAAACAAATTAAACAACCATGGAGACATCACACAACCCTGCCGCAAACCTACATTCACTGAGAACCAATCACTTTCCTCTCTTCCTACACGTACACATGCCTTACATCCTTGATAAAAACTTTTCACTGCTTCTAACAACTTCCCTCCCACACCATATATTCTTAATACCTTCCACAGAGCATCTCTATCAACTCTATCATATGCCTTCTCCAGATCCATGAATGCTACATACAAATCCATTTGCTTTTCTAAGTATTTCTCACATACATTCTTCAAAGCAAACACCTGATCCACACATCCTCTACCACTTCTGAAACCACACTGCTCTTCCCCAATCTGATGCTCTGTACATGCCTTGACCCTCTCAATCAATACCCTCCCATACAATTTGCCAGGAATACTCAACAAACTTATACCTCTGTAATTTGAGCACTCACTCTTATCCCCTTTGCCTTTGTACAATGGCACTATGCACGCATTCCGCCAATCCTCAGGCACCTCACCATGAGTCATACATACATCAAATAACCTTACCAACCAGTCAACAATACAGTCACCCCCTTTTTTAATAAATTCCACTGCAATACCATCCAACCTGCTGCCTTGCCGCCTTTCATCTTCCGCAAAGCTTTTACTACCTCTTCTCTGTTTACCAAATCATTTTCCCTAACCCTCGCACTTTGCACACCACCTCGACCAAAACACCCTATATCTGCCACTCTATCATCAAACACATTCAACAAACCTTCAAAATACTCACTCCATCTCCTTCTCACATCACCCCTACTTGTTATCACCTCCCCATTTGCGCCCTTCACTGAAGTTCCCATTTGCTCCCTTGTCTTACGCACTTTATTTACCTCCTTCCAGAACATCTTTTTATTCTCCCTAAAATTTAACGATACTCTCTCACCCCAACTCTCATTTGCCCTTTTTTTCACCTCTTGCATCTTTCTCTTGACCTCCTGTCTCTTTCTTTTATACGTCTCCCACTCAATTTCATTTTTTCCCGGCAAAAATCGTCCAAATGCCTCTCTCTTCTCTTTCACTAATACTCTTACTTCTTCATCCCACCACTCACTACCCTTTCTAATCAACCCACCTCCCACTCTTCTCATGCCACAAGCATCTTTTGCCCAATCCATCACTGATTCCCTAAATACATCCCATTCCTCCCCCACTCCCCTTACTTCCATTGTTCTCACCTTTTTCCATTCTGTACTCAGTCTCTCCTGGTACTTCCTCACACAAGTCTCCTTCCCAAGCTCACTCTCACTACCCTCTTCACCCCAACATTCACTCTTCTTTTCTGGAAACCCATACAAATCTTCACCTTAGCCTCCACAAGATAATGATCAGACATCCCTCCAGTTGCACCTCTCAGCACATTAACATCCAAAAGTCTCTCTTTCGCGCGCCTGTCAATTAACACGTAATCCAATAACGCTCTTTGGCCATCTCTCCTACTTATATAAGTATGCTTATGTATATCTCGCTTTTTAAACCAGGTATTCCCAATCATCAGTCCTTTTTCAGCACATAAATCTACAAGCTCTTCACCATTTCCATTTACAACACTGAACACCCCATGTATACCAATTATTCCCTCAACTGCCACATTACTCACTTTTGCATTCAAATCACCCAACACTATAACCCGGTCTCGTGCATCAAAACCACTAACACACTCATTCAGCTGCTCCCAAAACACTTGCCTCTCATGATCTTTCTTCTCATGCCCAGGTGCATATGCACCAATAATCACCCATCTCTCTCCATCAACTTTCAGTTTTACCCATATTAATCGAGATTAATCGATTAATATATATATATATATATATATATATATATATATATATATATATATATATATATATATATATATATATATATTTCCCATTTTAGAAAGTTAATACAAGGAGGGGAGGATTTCCGGCCCCCCGCTCCCGTCCCCTCTAGTCGCTTTCTACGACAAGCGAGGAATACGTGGGAAGTTTCCTTGCGCTACCTCGCAAACGCGGGAGACAGCGACAAAGTATAAAAAAAAAAAAAAAAAAAAAAATATATATATATATATATATATATATATATATATATATATATATATATATATTTTTTTTTTTTTTTATCGAGGATGTAAGGCATGTGTACGTGTAGAAAGAGAGGAAAGTGATTGGTTCTCAGTGAATGTAGGTTTGCGGCAGGGGTGTGTGATGTCTCCATGGTTGTTTAATTTGTTTATGGATGGGGTTGTTAGGGAGGTGAATGCAAGAGTTTTGGAAAGAGGGGCAAGTATGAAGTGTGTTGGGGATGAGAGAGCTTGGGAAGTGAGTCAGTTGTTCGCTGATGATACAGCGCTGGTGGCTGATTCATGTGAGAAACTACAGAAGCTGGTGACTGAGTTTGGTAAAGTGTGTGAAAGAAGAAAGTTAAGAGTAAATGTGAATAAGAGCAAGGTTATTAGGTACAGTAGGGTTGAGGGTCAAGTCAATTGGGAGGTGAGTTTGAATGGAGAAAAACTGGAGGAAGTGAAGTGTTTTAGATATCTGGG